>NC_139943.1:52048955-52288955 GCF_963454915.1 Gymnoscopelus microlampas | reverse complement strand
CGAGTCGCAGTACACAAGTGTACGCGCTACACATGTCACATGCCTCACGTGTTTCACGGTTATGTACAACATACTAAAAACAGGACTGTCATTAAGAGCAGACTGGGGGGTCCCCAAATTATTTTGCGGGGGTCCCCAGACGATTAGCTTAACGTGCAACATTGTTTTCTCACTCAACAGTAAACGAACCGAGTGCACATTTCTAAAGTTACAATTTGATGACGCTTAAGCCCTTTTTTAATACCAAATTATTATTATATTATATTACGTATTATATTACGTAAGAAAGAGGCAAACATGGTGAAAACAGACGATCTACAAGCAGTGCGAGGCGTTGTGAGCTTGTAGTTCGTCTATTTTCACTATTTATCTGTGGAACCGAGCCAAACTAAATCTAATGCCTCAACTCCTACAATTCCAAATGCTTGTCAGGGTGGGTTGGTCCCCAGTTCAAATATGATTATTTTGGGGGGTCGTGGCCTGAAAAGTTTGTAACCCTTGATTAAGAGGGAATTGTACTGAATTATATTACCAGCAAGGTTTCAGCTATAATATACAGTATATATTTGTGTTAGTTCTTTCATGCATTTCTAACTCAAGAATCGTGAGTCTTCCTTTGGCATGATAACCAAGCTTGATGTGAATGTGTGTGTGTACAGAGGACAAACAAGGCCTTATGTGCCACAAGGCACGAAGTGGATAGGTAACAGTTAACAGGACAAACACTGGACGGTACATTAACCCATTCAATCCGGGAACGCATTATGTGTAACCACTGAAACCATTCTTTTTTTACCTTGGCTAGTCAAAATTTGCAGATCTCTGTTATTTTTGAAAAATCTTGAACATCTGTGCAAATATTTGTACTCAAATATTTGCTTCGAGGGGTCCCTGGAACAAAATATTTTGAGATGGGGGTCCGTGGGCCAAATACATATAATGTTGGGGGTCCTTGACATGAAAAAGGTTTTAAGCACCACTGATATATAGCAACCAAGGGGCAAGGCTTGGATATTTACGATGAGGCCAACGCGGAAACGTATGAAAAAAAATGTAATTAAAATTCCTTGAGTAAATGTACTCAGTTACTTTACACCCAGTGTTGTGTTCTAGGTTTTTTCGGAAGGTATACGCTACGATACGATGCGCGTGGTCGTGGGTATACGCTCTCGCGTTTTCAATGGATGAAATAGTTATTAGACTGTATACGCTTCTTCCCAAAATAATCTGGACTGTGTACGGCGTGTACAGCATCTGACGGTAGAACACACCACTGTTTACACCACTGCTTGTCATCATGTGTCAACGTACACTGTTAAAGGGCTTAAGAGGTTAACACTGTGGATTTTACTGTGTGTACATACTGTACATACCGACCGTGGTGGATAGTAAATAGGTACATTTACTCAAGTACTGTACTTAAGTACAATGTTGAGGTAGTTTTACTTCAACGGAGTATTTCCCATTTTCAATATGTTTACTTCTACTGCATTACATCTCATAGGGAAATATTATACTTTTTACTTCTTATTATACTTTTATACTTTTACTCCACTACAATTATTTTGAAACTTTATTTACTAGTTACTTTATAGATTTTGATTATACTTACAAAACTTACATAAAATAGAGTAACCACTTCAGTCCTATATATCTACAAGCTCACACGAGCAGTGCGAGGCGCAGTGAGCTTATAGATCGGCTATTTTCACAATGCTTGCCTCTTTCCTTCGTAAAGTTTGACATTTTGGCCAATTTGGTAATAAAAAGGTCTTAAAGTCATTAAATTGTAACTTTATAAATGTGCAGATATACTCTGTATACACTTATACTGTATGTTGGTTTGTTTACTGGTGAGTGAGAAAACAATGTTCCACATTAAGCTAATCAGCTGAGGACCCTCCCCCCAACATAATTTGCACTGCAATTGAGCACACAACATATTTGTGTATCCCACTGCATTTCCTACAAACCTTCAGTGGTGGAAAAAGTACTCACATTTTGTATTTAAGTAAAAGTACCAATACTGCAATATAGAAATACTCTGTTACAAGTAAAAGTCCGGAATTCAAAATGTACTTGAGTAAAAGTACAAAAGTATTGGCATCAAAATGTACTGAAAGTACCAAAAGTAGAAAGTACTCGTTATGCAGAATGTCCCATTTCATTTTTTTCCCAAATGTATAAAAATCGTTTGAAAATAGCAGATCTACAAGCTGCATTGTGAGCTTGTAGATCAGCTATTTTCAAATGGCCGAAATGTATATAGGGCTGACGTTGTCAATGTATGTTTTCTAATAATAATCAAAATCTATAAGTAACTACTAACTAGAGTTTTCAAATAAATGCAGTGGAGTAAAAGTACAATATTTGAGATGTTGTGGAGTAGGAGTAAAAGTATTGGAAATTGGAAACAATCGAGTAAAGTACAAATACCTCAAAATTGTACATAAGTACAGTACTTGAGTAAATGTACTTAGTTACTTTCCACCACTGCAAAACCTTAGCTGTGATTTGTCAGTTTCCAGTGAACAGCATCTTCCTCCCAGATCTCACATTTCACGATGGCCTGAAGAAACACTTGATGTCAGTGGTAAGGTGTTTGTGACTCATACCACCACCGCTACCCCAAGTGTTTTTCTGTGTAAGCATTAAGCTCCATAACCGTGTGTGATTTACTCTGTCATAACGGATCTGGTTGCTGCATAACTTGACAAACTACAAACCCGACACTGGAGGCCATAGGAGAGTTACAACAGCACTGGTTACCACACATCTCCAGGACCCAACAGGATCTGGAACCAGCGTTTGCCAGATTCTGTGAGAGAAACAAGCAACCAGGTCTAAGGAAAACAAGCCCAAAATTGTGAGCGTTGTGAGCTTGTAGATCTGCTGTTTTCAAATAAAAGTCTTGGGGGAAAATTATAATAAGCAGACCTGGCAACACTGTCTGGAACCATGATTCCCCAAGCATCTTGGGGACTACAGATGTAAATTAACTACTACTACAGTAGCTATCTGGTTCAAAGCATCTTTTCTCTTTGTTTGACATTAAACGTATGGGTAAGTGATGTTTTTTTGGTTAAAACAAAAAAGCACTATATTCTGATAGTAATCATTGCTGTTTGTTCAGTCTCATAGGTCTCCATGTCTCTCCGGCTCTTTAATAAACATTTTCAGGTAGGTGACAAAATTTCAGCCAATCAGGAGAGAGTATTTATCGTTATCGGCTTTATAGTGGGTCAGTTCGAATTGTATCTGCTCATTTATTTGTGTCATCACTTCCAATTTCACTTGTTTAATCTGTATCCTGACTGAGTTATCTATCCTAATTGGATAAGATTGGTATCCCGACCTGAAAATGCATTTTCTGTTTAATAAAGAGGTGGAGAGACATGGAGACTCCTGTTACTGAACAAACACTCTATAACAATCAGTACTTTCAGAATATAGACCTATATAACACTAATTTTAACCAAAGAAAATCACTTACCCTACCTTTAATTTAGTGTGTATAAGGTCCCCTATACAAATTATAATAACAAGGTTTATTTTAGTTTAGTTAATTTAGTTTGAATTGACTTGAACTGACTTGGCTAAATGGCTTCAACTTAGTTTAGTTCTGTTCTTTATGTGAGTGAAACAATCCTCAGAGTGAGATACACAACCAACCAGCCATGTGTGCTTCATGTGTTGTCAGATTGTGTGCATTCTTCCACTCCCAACAACAGAGGGCGCTGTTGACTCATTTATCTGATCCATTCTAGAGGTTCACCCAACTGCAAGCAGACTGAGATGAAAGTGTGATGATGGTGATAGTGATTTCCTGTCCCCTAATGACCTTAATACCGGGAACGCATCTGTGTCATTTTAACATTTCTTTGGCTATTGCAGATCTACAAGCTCATAGTGCGGCACTCGGTGCCGGGCTATGGGCTTGTATATTGGCTATTTTTGAAAAATCATGAACATTATTGCAAATCTTTGAATATATATATTTTTAAGCGAACATTTGTAACTGTCAAATGTCTCAACAAACGTCTTAATTTTTCTGAAAAACTATTGTTGCTATATCAGCGGTGCTCAAACTTTTTTTGGCCGCCGATACCATCAAAACATGTTATTCCAGGGACCCCACCCCCCCAGAAGCAAAGATTTGAGTAAAAAAAGATATGTATTCAAAGATTATTTTTATACTTTGGCTATTCAAAAATAGCAGATGTACAAGCTCGTAGCACGGCGCTCGGTGAGCTTGTAGATCTGCTATTTTTGAATAGCCAAAGTATAAAAATAATTATCTATTGAGGCCGAATGAGTCAAACACGCTGTCCCAGGAAGACATTCAGACATTATTTATTTACTTCTTGTAAAGACGTATTGATCACTCTGTGGGCTAATCTTGTGAATGGAATCAATCATTAATGAGCACCAAAAAGTCACCAAAACCACAAAAGAACTCTGAGATCAAAGCTGTTGTAGAGCTACGGTAACGTTTATAGACTGACTGATCTATATACTCCGAGATGAGACGTCATCATGACACAGATGTTGTATTATTTTGAGCCAAAGGCTCCATTTGCAGACTCACTTAAATCAAAAATAGATGGGCATCAAATCCAATCCCTCTTCTGTCTCTGACTGCAATGGAGCCGCGGGGTCAGAGGCACAGCAGCTTAAAGTCTTATAATTAGGTTTTTATAAGGATTAGATTTAACATTTTAGCCTTTAGTTGTGGCTGTAATTACATTGAATATATAGACACAACACCAACACAAATATTAGTATAAAGCTAAATGTGATGCTTGTATACGGTACCAACATTATGCATGCGCGTGTGTGTGTGCGTGTACAGTATCTGTAGACCTACTGTATCTACCAACTTGTGTGAATCAGCGCAAATATGTATCAGCGTACTGTGTACTACATTACACCAGTGGTTCTCAAACTTTTTCATGTCAAGAACCCACAAATTGAAATATATTAGGCAGCAGACCCTGTTCTGAAAATGTTTTGTGCCAGGGACCCCCAGAAGAGAAGATTTATGGTAAAAAAAATCCAAAGATTTTTCGAAAATGTTCCAAAATAGCAGATGCACTAGCTTGCAGTGCGGTACAAAGTGACGCACTGCAAGCTTGTGCATCTGCTTTTATTTTATTTTATAGCCAACATATAAATGGATAAAGAGGATAAAATGATTGTGATGCTAATTAACTCCTTTAGCTGGGGAACCCTGGCTGGAACCTCCCCAAGAACCCCTGGGGGTCCTCCTGACCACTGCATTACACATTCCCCTACTATGCCCTGCTGCTCAAGTTCAACGGTGTGTTTCTGTTAGGGGTCTGTAGTAGTAGTGGGAGCGCCATGCATGTCCACTAGATGTCTCTCTCACTCTGTGCGGCCTTTTGTGTGACTAACACTGATTGGATGGACGTGAGCCCTGTCTCCAGAAACCACTATAATCCTCTTAGGTAAAACAGACAGACCCCCTCGTCCAATCCAAAGCCTCAATCCCTCCCCTTCTGTCTCTCTCTCTCTCTCTCTCTCTCTCTCTCTCTCTCTCTCTCTCTGCTTTCCTGCCCTGCATTCCCTCCCTCCCTCCCTCCCGTACCCATCACCTCTCCCCAACCCTCTCGTCTGCTCTCCTCAACTCGGGGGTGGGAGGGGACTTTAATCCATGTAGATTACGTTTGTAAATTGGGCGACGGTAGAGAGGGCGAGTGGTTGCAGCTCCGCTAAATCAATGGCATAGCCTCTGTCATCCTCCACCTTTTTGGGTTTATTTCCTCCAGGATAATATGTGCTCCTATAGTCATGACAACGCATGTGTCTGTAAGGAAAGTGACCTGGTCACCGGTTCTCTGGGCTTAGTTGGGCGACCAGGAGGACTCAGGGTTACCGGTTGCTACCGGTAGGAAGACAACTCACCTGGCGGTACAACGTCTGCTCATCCCGTTCTTGGACTGTTTTTTTGCTGCAGCATTCAAATGTGCCGGTTCTTTCTGGACACCTATACAACGCTCTGAGTGTTTTGAAGACAACAAGATGAAGATGCTTCTTAATTTTAGTAGATAAGAGTAATGGTGTAAGCATGACAGCAGCCATGAGGAGGTTTTACAGATGCAACTGAGAGCATTCAGCGTCACTCATCCAAAATGTCAACCAACGTAAAGACTGTTGGCTTGTTTTAGCCAACATGAGAAAACCGTTATCCTCAAACTCTTTGGGATATTCTTCGAACTCCTTCTTTTAACCCCAAAGCTGCAGAAAGCTGAGTTGTGTGCTATTGTTCTTGTCACCCGAGTGGACCTGAAACCCGTATCTGGTGATGTCCCTTGTTGGAGTAAGTGTCAGGATGGAAGGCAGGAACCCAGGATCAGGAATGCAAGGCCTCGTGTGGATCCTGGGACTCTGTACGTTATGGATCACGGCGAACGCCCAGATGAAGATTCCACCAGAGACGTGAGTTTATTATTTATTATTATTTATTATGCTGCTCTGTTTGTTCCCACTGCTAAACTTAAGAGGGGTTCTGACCGTAGGCCTGATCCCCGGCCCTGACCCCCATATATGATCCAATTTGTTTCTGTGATTCAATTTAAAACAAATATTTGTCCTGGTTAGACAGAGCTTTAGGGCCCACATGGAGGTGGACACATGGAGCTGTTTGTGGAATGTTCCCTTCCAAAATGACATTGGCCCCCGATTGTAACAAGTTACATGCAGTGTCATAAGATGACAGCAAAACATTTTGATACAATATGATATTATTTACAGTAAGTCCTTGGCTGAAAAAAATATAGCATTTTTACAGATGAGATCATCTGTGTTACATGCAGTCCTAATGTTTCCTACTCCAAGTAAATGGTTTGGATACAGACATTACAGCACATTTAACATACATTACATAGAGTCCATTTTGCAGTCACTTTCATAGACATATCTCTGAGGTTGGGCGAAATGGACAAAGTTTTGAGCTTGCATTATGTGCAAATTTTTTTTTTTTTAACTTTTGACAATTTTTTACAAAGTATAAAATATTACAATATCCAAAATACCAGATCATGTCACAATAACGTACAGTATAATATTGATATATTGCCCAGCCCTTAGTCTCGCGTAGCCAGACAAATATTCCACAATCTCCGAATGCTAAGCATTTGAAAATTATGGGCGGCAACAGTCTGGCCGAGAGACTACCCAGCCCTAAATATCATAGTTCATACATTACATTACACAGGGTCAACAACACAAGAAGTAACTAAAATTTAAATATTTTACACATCAACATACATCATGCATTTATGTCGGTCTGGTCATCTATACAGTAGCTTCATTTATAATCCAATGAACGACTGTATCAGTTGCAGACAAGAACTGATTTCCAAGTTATATGCAACAAGCTAGCTTGAAAATCACTTCTTGTGACACCCAGCGATAGAGAGAGAGAGAGAGAGTTGCGTCGCACTTTGATCTTGCCGCAAAGCGGGATGTTGCCTCACATAGTTCCAAACGTTGGAACTTCCTCATTGAGATCAAGGAAATTAGAAAACAAGGAAGGGACAGCCTAGGGGGCGGGCCGACGCCATTGCTCGCATAGCAGACGCCATTGATGCTCATGGGAGGCAAAACTGGAACAGGAAGTTTGGTGAAATACTATGAAGTCTATGGCAGACAGCTGGACCAGCTTGTGAACAAACACTATTTCTGAACCATTATGTCCTTTGTCAGGTAATCGGCTCAGGAATATAAAAGAAGACATATCACAGGTTTTTATCCAATCAATTCGGATTTTTTTAGCACGCTGTATAATTTTATTGAGGCATCTAAACAGTGGAATGTATCGTCCATAGACTGTACAAAAATCCTCTCTGGCAGTGTTGCCAGTTTGTGAGAGGGAAATAAGCAACTAGGTCTAAGAAAACAAGCCCAAAAGAAGCACCGGGGGCCAGGGGATGGGGAGATGGAGCAGGGACCCCCTACCATACCTCGACCCCTACTTCGTAGGGGGGGGGGGGGATATATTGTATAATTATGTATACAATTGTGTTTCATAAACATACATGTTATTGTGCATCAATACTATTAAAAATAATAGACAGATTAATATATTCATGCTTTTATATTTAACATACATGTACAGGGTACAGTGAGTAGGGTGGCCGCACTGCCATTTATAAACATACCTTATTAACCGAGAACAACAATCTGTCAATTGCACAATAATCATGTATACAAGCTATTTAAAATGGACAGAATCATTTATAGATCATCATTTATTTAATACATAAATGTGGAAAATGTTTGTAAAATATATGAAGACAAATGGATATTTAAAACAATATACACAAAATATTTGTGTGTGTATATATATATATTATATATATAATTATTGGAATTGTATCAAGCAACAATTTCGCGGACCCCCTGCAGTACCTCGTGGACCCCCTAGGGGTGGCGGACCCCTCTTGAAGACTTGCACTAGGCCATTATGAGCACTTTAGACCTTTACTGTATACATTGAAAATAGCCGATCTACAAGCTCACAACGCGTTGTGAGAAAAATCTTGAAGTAACATGTGAAATATTGAGGATTTTTGTAACACTAACAACAAATCTGGTACAGGGCTCCCTGGCACAAAACATTTTCAGATGGGGGTTAGGGACAAATACACATTAATTTGAGGGTCCATGACATAAACATAATTGAGAATTATAATTGTAATTTTAAAATTGTGAAGCCCAAGTCCAAATAATCAACTACACTTTAGAAAAAAGCCCATAAAACCGCAACCCGCAACTACCAATATTTACAAGCAACTTCACTGAAAAATAAGCCCAAAGTCGCTTATAATAAGTGGACATGGCAACACTGTTTTCTGTCTCGGCAGTATTGCGTACTTTGTGCTCTTTAGATAGCTCAATAAACTTATACAGTGGACACATCGAAAAGCAACACAGCAGAAAACAATGTGTGATATGTCTTCTTTTATATCCCAGAAGCAATTACTTTACAAAGGTCTCAGTCATTCATAAATATTTTTTGTTCATAAGCTGGTCCACCGTCTCTCGTCCACTTCAATGCATTCCACTGAACTGAAGGCTGCAGTCTGGCTCCCATGGTGCGACGAATCTGCTGGCTGGAATTGCATGATAGCGAAAATGACGTAGATGACCCATAGAAAGAGAACTTCCGCATACCATTCTTACAATGGGAGTCAACGCTTGTGTCGTCACTCTCATAGTTATGTCACACTGGTGACACCGCCATACTACAGATTATTAGGCTTATGACTAATGACTGTTATGACTGTCGAAGGTCTTGGCTTTCTGAGTGGACAGGTCAGGCACTTCCTGTTGCCTATTGATGATTGTTTTTGTTTTTATCATTGGTTTTCAAAGTGGGGTCCAGGGACCCTCAGGGTTCCATTAGGGGGTTCCAAAAGGACCCTTTACAGGTCTGTTACTCTTAAAGTGTACAAATGGAACCAAATGGACCCTATAGAGTTATGGGGCTTCTTATTTTTTTAGAACCACTGTTATAGATAGATGGACCATGGAGAGTCACTGTAGACCTCTTCCCAGGTACTCAGGGTAGCCTATACTGTATGACAAGGGTTCCCAAAACTTTTCAGGTCACGACCCCCCAAAATAATCATTTTTGAACTGGGGACCCCCCACCCTGACAAGCACTTGGAATTATAGGCATTACAGTTAGTTTGACTCGGTTCCACAGCTAAATACTGTGAAAATAACCGAACTACAAGCTCACAACGCCTCACACTGCGAGGCGTTGTGAGCTTGTAGATCGGCTATTTTCACAATGTGTAATATTTGCCAATTTTGCCAATTTGGTATTAAAAGGGTCTGAAAAGCCATTCAATTGTCATTTTATAAATATGCAGATACCCTATATAAACTGTGCAGATACCCACATACACTTATACTGTATGTTGGTTTGTTTACTGTTGACTGGGAAAACAATGTTGCACATAAGCTAATCATTTGGGGACCCCCCAAAATCGTTTGGGGACCCGTCTGGAGGTACCAGTTTGGGAACCACTGGCCTGCACTGTATGAGACGGATGAGATGTTATCCTACAAGAGGATGGCCTTGAGATGCTTCATAATATGTGCTTGTGACACTGGGTTAGGTTAATTATACTTCATCGTATGATGGATACCAAAAATAGCCGATCTACATGCTCGCACAGCGCATCGTAATGCCTACCAGTGACATCATCGATGGGGAATCCAAGCTAATAGAAACGGCAGGCTTTCTATTCCTGGAAAGTTAGCATGCTCTATTAAATGGAAGCCACTGTTCTCGCATTAATTCAAAATTGATAATAATAATACATAAATAAACCGGTAGGCAGGTTTCTGAACTGTCTCAGCCCTCCTCTGAGACACAGACTGAGTAGACAAAAATGATACCATATTATCATGACCATTAGTGAGGACCAAAGATGGGTGAAGTCGTCCTTGTAAGAATTTCAACTATTTTTGACAATAATGACATGCCCAAAATAGGGACGCCAGGTTGAAAGTTGTTCACTCAGTTCAGGGCTATTTGTCACTATTTTTTCTCTAATATAGTAAAATGCAGTTTGGATGAATTCTGTTATACACATTTGTAGGCCCATGTGACTACACGTTGGTGGTCCCTGTGACAGCCAATCACTGTGTCCTTGAGCAGAATGCTGCGCCTCGTTATAAGTCTCTTTAGATAAGAGCATTACAGTAGCTCTGAAATAATAAAAAAAACAAAAAAAAATGATGCAATTCCTGTCTTTGTCCAAAAAATAAATAAAACGCTTTAAGCAATCTATTATATTTTTAAACGTAAGGGAG
This sequence comes from Gymnoscopelus microlampas, assembly GCF_963454915.1. NCBI lineage: Eukaryota > Metazoa > Chordata > Actinopteri > Myctophiformes > Myctophidae > Gymnoscopelus > Gymnoscopelus microlampas. Next base: position 52,278,104 of record NC_139943.1, on the reverse strand, counting down.
AAAAAGCTCCAGAAATCGTTTTTATTCTCTCCAAAACCGATAAACATTGAGACTGATTGACATTTTCATGTCATCCTAAACTTGCTTCAAAGCACATGACAGTGAACTATGTGTACTATATGTACAGTACCGGGACAAAACATGTAAATCAACTCGTTGCCTCACAGTAGGATTAAAGGAGATCTAAAGATTCAGATCAGATTTATCACAAATATAAAGTATGAGGTAGTGATGCGCGGGTCAGGTTTTTTCATGACCCGCCCCGCGACGGAACCCAACCCGCCTCAACCCGCCCCGCGAACCCATATATAAATCTATGGATTAACCCGCCCCGCGACCCGCGATTTTTTTTTTTATTCTGTAAAATCATGGTTAGAAAATAATCCCCAAGTGTATTCAAACTGTTTTATTGTTATTATTCTTATTCTTATTAGGAATAAAGACAAAACAAGAGCATGTGATTTTATTTATTTTTTTGCGTGTGAGAGCGGCTGACCCGCTCACCCGCAGCCCGCATAAAATTCTCCGAAATTCTGACTTGACCCACCCGCGCCGCGGGTTGACCCGCGGGTCCCGCGGGTTACGGGTCAACCCGCGCATCACTAGTATGAGGTCATTTAGGGTGACGCTTGATTATTTGTTCTGAAGCTTTAGCCATCCCACGGTGTGATTACACACGGACGGACCCTGATCCCACTCCTGCCCTCCTCTGCCCTGCCCTGCCCTGCCCTGCCCTGCCCTGCCCTGCCCTGCCCTGCCCTGCCCTGCCCTGCCCTACCCTCTCTTGTCCTGTCCTCTCCTGTCCTCTCCTGTGTGCAATTGAACCACATCCAACCAACTCCCATGAGTCAAAGAGATTATCTTTCTGTCCACCAAAACCCAAGGCTGTCAGTGGGTCATGTCCACGTCAGTGAGTGGATTTGGTCGGGAGGACAAACAGCAGTCAGACATGATTTAATGTGATTTGCCAGGTGGTGGAATTGAGCCAAAGCTTTAGCTCTTCAGTAAAAGTAAAAGTAAGTAAACATGATTTACAGCGGTGCAGGCTGTACAGTCACATCTTCTGTTAAAGGGACACTATCACACTTTTTGTTTTTCAATTTCAGTTGACGGATATCATAGTCTAACTACAGAAACAACAATGTTTACTATAGAATCCATATTGGGAGAAATTTCTTATGGAACACGACAACCTAAGTTTTTCACAGTGCATAGGGGCGGTCATAGCTGAGTGGTTAGTGAGCCTGCCTAGGGAGCCAGAGGCCCTGGTTGCCCCAGGTTCGATTCCAGGCCAGGCCAGCATATGTGTCGATGAAATGAAATTTGTCCCTGAGCAAGACTCTTAACCCCTAATTGCTCGCAGGTTCTCATTGGAAACAAGACCGCAAGGACTTTCATGAACGACCTGTTAAAAGGAATTATCCTATCCTTATGATGTACTTGTACATCCTTGTGACAATAAATCTCTTGAATCTTCCCATCTGTTTTAGTTCCTACAATTCCCATAATGCATTTCATGTTAAAGCATCGGCCTGGTGTGCCCATAATGGTCTATGGTCGCTATTACATCAACGTGATTACTTTTGTCTGAAGTCAAGATAGCTGTTGACTTAATTGTCACACTGCCACTGGGGGTAGCGATAGAAATCTCAGAAAGCTTGTAGATCTGCTATTTTCACAATATTGATCTGTGGAACCGAGTCAAACTAAATGTAATGCCTCAACTCCGACAATTCCAAGTGCTTGTCCGGGTGGGGGGTCCCCAGTTCACAAATGATTATTGTGGGGGGTCCCCAGTTCACACATGATTATTTTGGGGGGTCATGTAGACCGGCTGTTTTCACTAGTGGCAGATTATTAATTGATTATTTTACTAAATTGTTGTGATTTTGTAGTTTGGCTATTTTTACAATGACCGATAATTAATCGATTATTTTAGTAAATGATTTATTATTTATTATAATAGATTGTACTGGGTGTTGTGATTGCATGTGTAAAATAGAGTTATTGTTATTTGATAAATCACACAATATAGATGGATCCCAGAGCAAGGCTGTTGGTCGTGTGTGTATGTGAACGTGAGGTCAATGATGATGATGAATGGTTTACCACCTACAGTGCCTCAACCATATTAAGTGGTTAAACCCATTAAATCCCTACCCAGATTTTGGGTTCTAGGGACACTAGCCAGGGAGCCGAACTGGATAACAGATGGTCACACAGGTTGGAGTCTGTGTCCTCAAAGGAAGCTCCTAGGATGGGGCAGCTACACCCATATTCAGGATGTCATATCTGCCTCTGTTTCTCTCTGTCTCTCAATTTCAATTCAATTCAATTCAATTCAATTCAATTCAATTCAATTCAATTCAATTCAATTATGCTTTATTGGTGTGACAAACATTCTATATTGTCAAAGCATTAATGACATACAGTACGATACAGAATAATAATACATATTCAGAATCAGAACAAACAAGACAAGGAAAAACAAAATGTGTGGCAGGTTCCTGCTACATACCAGTATTTTTCTGCCAACCTTGAAAATTAGGATTTCTCACAATCTCTCTTTCTCTCTCTCTCGCTCTCTCTCTCTCTCTCTCTCTCTCTCTCTCGCTCTCTCTCTCTCTCTCTCTCTCTCTCTCTCTCTCTCTCTCACTCACTCACTCACTCACTCACTCACTCACTCACTGTCTGTCTGTCTGTCTGTCTGTCTGTCTGTCTGTCTGTCTGTCTGTCTGTCTGTCTGTCTGTCTGTCTGTCTGTCTCTCTCTCTCTCAGGCAGTGTGTCTCTGTGTCTCTATAAATCCTTGTTTATAAACTTGTTTTTCCAACTAGAGAAACATTTCCTTCAGACTTCAACCGGTGCCATGATGCCATTAGTCCGACGGCCCTTTATTCCGAAGTACCATTAGTCCAACCCAGTGGTGTAACAAGCTCAACAACACCAAATGGGAAACTAACTTTTTGGGGGAGTTTTGTAGAACAAGATTGGGAATTAACTTTTTGGGGGAGTTTTCCCACAGTGTTATTTACTCGAGACGTGAGTGTTGATGTATGAAAAGAATTACCTGACTCTTAACTTTGCTGACTTGAAAATGCTAACTTTTTGACAGAAAGAGAAAATATGTATGAAGTTTCCATTGTAGCTTTTGAGCTGAAGAGGCTGTCTAAGATGTAACATTGGGTAGCATTGTCATTTCTGGCATCAGGCTGCTGAATTCAAGGGATTAACCTCCATAACAGATGGACCAATGAAACCAAATTCTTTAGTCAGCATTATGCTGAGTATACACCCAGGCTCCTGTTTCAATGCTGTGTAATGGCAAGGTGTGTGTGTGTGTGTGTGTGTGTGTGTGTGTGTGTGTGTGTGTGTGTGTGTGTGTGTGTGTGTGTGTGTGTGTGTGTGTGTGTGCGTGTGCGTGCTTGTATTACATATTATTACGTATTGTTATATTGTAGAATGTGAGAAATAGAAACATTGTGAGGATAATTTTCCTGGTCTTCACGGGAGAAATGTTTGCTTCATTGTTAAAAAAAATATGTTTAGGCTTACAATGGGGAAAATATTCAGTTTGAGGTTATAGGTTTAGGATTAGACATTGAGAGGTTAAGTTTATGGGTTGGAGTATGCCTGATTTATAAATAGTAGATCTACAAGCTCGTAGTGTGACACGAGAGCAAAAAATGCCATTCATAAAATTGCCATTCCGAAATGTCGATATCCTCACGAGAATAGTAATACAAACGTGTGTGTGTGTGTGTGTGTGTGTGTGTGTGTGTGTGTGTGTGTGTGTGTGTGTGTGTGTGTGTGTGCGTGTGCGTGCGTGCGTGCGTGCGTGCGCAGGGTAGGGAGGGATGACAGGAATCCTCAGCTGAAACTGGCCACAGTTACATGGACCATCATGTATTCATTCAGAATGAATTCATTCCGAATGAACTCATTCTGAATAGAGGAATCTGATCCACTCACCTGTTTACATGGGACCTGAATAAAAGTATTCCTCGTTTACATGACCAAAGCATTCATTCAGAATATAACTTTTGACATGCGCAAAGTGGTTCCCGCCTACACCCGGGCATGGACCAGGGGCCACTACCCGGAGCAGAGCTTCCCCTGGTGGGCATGGGAGGAGGCAATAGCCCCCTTGTGCCTCCGCGGCGGAGGTCTATCGGTCGTAGGCAGGCCCGGATGCAACGCACCAGGCAGCGTTGTATGCGGTGCAAGCCTGTACGATGATGTCATCGCGCATTCGCACATGGTCATTATAATAATAAATAATAATACTTAAACACCAGACCGCTCATGGTCATTATAATGAGAGAGAGAGAGAGAGAGAGAGAGAGAGAGAGAGAGAGAGAGAGAGAGAGAGAGAGAGAGAGAGAGAGAGAGAGAGAGAGAGAGAGAGAGAGAGAGAGAGAGAGAGAGAGCGAGAGCGAGAGCGAGAGCGAGAGCGCAACACTACAGTCTATGAAACAAGGCACGCTCATTTATGGCAAAAGTACAAAAGTATTGGCATCAAAACATACTTAAGTAGAAAGTATAAGCTACTCATTATGCCGAGTGTCACGTGTTCTTGTATTATTATGAAAAAGCTTTGAAACATGCTGTAACTCATTCACTGTGACGAAAACCCTCTTTCTGCGCCGAGTAGCGCGCGGTGCGCACACGGGGTCTGTCCATAGAGGTATAATATAACGGGTCTGTCGCCCTAAAACACAATCGCCCCGGGTCAAAATCCAGCGACCATGGAGCAGCCGTGGATGGTCCGCTCAAAAGGTGTGTGGGGCGGGGTGTTTTGGGACGACCGTTCCGGCTGCCCATGTAATGAATTGATGAAGTAAAACGCATCTGTTTTCGCTGCAGTTGCGCCCTAATAATGTTGTTTTCATTTATTTTTGTTCACGTATGCTATTAAAATAATGCAGCTATTGCAGTATTGGGCCGTAACTTGCGATTAAAAATGTATATGTATTTGGCCCCTCATATATAAAATAAATACAAATAATAAAATAAAATCTGATTTAAAATTGAAACTTGCATGCTGATCAATGCGTTTCTGCGTTTACGTGTGGACAGGGATTAAAAAAAAAATCTTTGTCATGTGGCCAGGGATTCTTTTTAAAAACTGAGGACTAAAATACCTGTTTAGAAAAAGATCCATATAAGTGTAGCCTAGGCCAGCAATCCTCGGAGCGTCCGTTCTCCTGGACAAGTCTGGGCTTAACCATTACAGGCTTATTAAATGACGCTATTAGAATCATTAATTTTATCCCGCAGGAGCGAGTGCTTCTCAGCACCAACCGTGGCCGAATTAGAGATTTGATTGGTCATTTTTGGACAATTCTGACAGCCCTACTAAGCACGGACATGCGCAAAGGAATGCATGTATTCCAAACAGACAGGAGCGTTTGGAATAAAGTGTTTACATGGTCAATTCCGATTGATTTAACCCGATTCTAGTAATAGTTCTCTAGTCCAGCGTTTCCAAGACAATGGGTCGGGACCCATTTGTGGGTCACGGACCCATTTGTATGGGTCACAAGTAAATATATTTTTTTTTCGTTTCCTACAGTTTACTAATTATTTCCAAAGATTTTCAAAAATATATAAATTCAATATGTTCTGTTTTTTAGTAGCAAAGAAGTAGTGAAAATAGCTAATGTAGATGGGTCCGGGGCAAAACGTCTTATTTCTCTTTTCGGTCTTTAGCTAAAAAGATTGAGAACCTCTGTTGCTAGTCTGTCCATTTAGAATATACCCACCTTCAGTCTGCCCTCTGTCTCCCTCTCCTCAATCCCCAATTTAATTAACCCCAAGTACATGTTCATCTTTTCATCTTGCCATGTAATGTAATGTAATGCTAGGCTGTGTTCTTTCTGATGATTTGAGTGGTGTATTTCATTGACACCGTAATTGTGTTCCTGCATATTTTGTTTTCGTCGACTCTCACGCGCGCACGCACGCACGTTACGCACGCACGCACGCACGCACGCACGCGGAGAGACAGTACACACAGGCACTCAAAATGCATGTACACACACACACACACACACACACACACACACACACACACACACACACACACACACACACACACACACGCAGAGAGACAGTACACACAGGCAGAGAGACAGTACACACAGGCAGAGAGACAGTACACACAGGCACTCAAAACACACGCAGGCAAGCACATGTGCACGCACACTATGTGCTATGATAGCATATTTGCAGCATTTGCGACACCTGGGTGTGGTTTGCTTCAAGTGGCGCTGGTGAGAAGCCTATTGAAATGAATGGACAGGGGTTTATGTTCCTCTAGTCTAGTTCATATACTGTAGTATTATAGCTCCAGGACATAAACTCATCAAGGCACTGCTATACTTCATACTAGGTGGGATTTAGTTTTTCTTTACTACTCGTTGTTGCCTAATGATCACCTTTTTAACCTTTTTAAAATGTATTACTGATCCAACTGCCACGTCACATTTTCTTTTCTTTTTGGATACAAATTAAGTATAAATTAGGCTTTAGAAACAACCAGATCCTTCTATTGACATACCGTACATTGACCAGATGTATGGATTAAACCAAATGGTATTACTGTGGGGAATTAATGGCCTGCTGTTTTAAAAAAATGTTTTTTATCACTATTATTAGGCATCAAATAGCAGAGTACAGTCGGTCAAACAATTATTAGCGTATTGTGATATATCAGGTTCTCAAACTTTTTCATGTCAAGGGCCACCAAAAGTATATGCATTTGGCTGCGGACCCCCATCTGAAAATGTTTTGTAAAACTAAAAAAAAAACACTTTCAAGATTTTCCAAAAAGGCTAAAAAATAGCAGATGTACAAGCAGTGAGCTTGTGTATCTGCTATTTTTGAATAGCCACCAACGTATAAAGCATTGATAAAGTGGTTAAAGTTCTTCTGACGCTGTATTAACACATTTTGCTGGGGTCCCCTGGATGATTATCTTTGGAGGGGGGGGGGGGCACGGCCTGAAAAGGTCGAGAACCACTGTGATAGATAATACTGTATGTCAGTTCATCCTGGTGTTGATCAGTGGTGTTTCTATGTTTCAGGGTACAGGGGTGGGCCGCTGTCATGTCCGTGCAACTTCGGGATTTCACCCTGAAATATTCTGGCTCTCAACTCCTGCAAAAGGTAAGGAAGATGTTGTATAGTCTCACATGTAGCCATGATGATTGGATGATATACTGACATGAGACTGACACGTGTGGTGACTAAATGTAAATGCAATATAATGGGCGGCGTAAATGGTCCCAATATGAAGGACTGCCCTAAAGTATTTTGTATTGGTTCTGCACTTTTCCCCTTAATTGTTTTTGGCTGATTCATTAAATGAATACTTTTGCAACAGTTTGCAAAACATACAGAGGTAGTTATACAATAATGCTAATAGGATGACACACAATTGTTTCAAAATGTCCATTGTGGTGCTATGTATTCAATTCATCAAGACATACAATGCTATACAAGAAATCATCAATACTATGAACAGTAAACATATATATATATATCTTTTGGCAAGTTAGAAGACTTGTCTTGGTCCAGTTGCAAATTGCAGACAGGTGCTCTTTTATGGCGGTTTTGAAGGAGGGCGGGGAGTCACACTTTTTAGCGGGATTAATGGACTGTGACATCAAAGTCCACAGGCCAATCACAGCACTTTTCTGAGCCTAATTATTTAGAAAACCCCAGACCACAGAAAATCCACTGAATTAAGTTTTTTGGGTGTAATTGAGGTAAGAAAACTGGAAGACTGAAAAAAAAGAAAATGGTCATGAAACCTTTAAAGCTAAAAAGATAACACAAAAAAGTCCCGTGGCCTTGTTTCCATTGTGGTCCTATTCAATTCAACAACATAGCATACAAAAGTAACGCAATAATACATACACTAATGTACAAAAGGGGCAGCACCATGCATGCACCATCAGAAGCAGACTCGAGCTGGCGAGTGGCTAGTGCCGAGCGACAGGAAGCATGCTTCTGCTGACTCAGCGTCGCCCGAGTTGCAGTTGAGTCACTGTCTCAACAGAAGTCGCTCACTTCTGTTCCGCGTCACCGTACGAAGCGGCGGGGTGTCCCGCCGACGTGTCAAACGTGTGTCGTGTTTGAGTTTGACGCAACTGGTGTTAAAATTGGTTACTGGAGGCTAGACGTGCCAAACAGCACAGGTGGCCCACACAGTTTGTTTATAGCTAAACATAATCCCTCATACAGGATGTTTCTCTCTCTGTACATCGTCTTATATGTGACTCAATTGAGGGAGAATGGTGACACTCAGCCAAGTGCCAACACTGGCTCATTTTAGCAAAATGTTACCATGTAAGCAGGATGTCCTAAAGCTGTTTTGTGTCCCCTAGTGCCAATGATATGTACAGTGACATAGTGCCAGGCGTCTACGTTCTGAAGGGTGTCCCTCGTGTGTGTGTGTGTGATCAAGGAGCACACATGCACTGTATATCGTTGCTGTCGGGCAGAAACCTCTTATCTCCATATTTTAACTTTTTTGTGTTTATTTCGTAAATTAACACCCTACTTGATCATACTACAGCGTCGCACAAAAGCATCGAAAGTAGCAGATCTACAAGCTCGAAACCCGACGCCAAGCGACGCGTTTCGAGCTTGTAGAACTGCTACTTTTGCTATTTTTGAGTTAGAATCCTGAAAAGTGACAGTTTTATGGACATATGAGGTTTCCACCCGACAGAGACGATATGCATTGAGTCACACAAGGGTCACACAAGTGTGTGTGTGCGTGTGTGAACAGTATATGCATCGAGTCAAGACAAGGCAACACAATGACGCAACAAGTATGCATTAAAGGGATCAAAGTAAGTAATGCTCAGATTTAAGCACTCTTTATACCATTATGGTCATCAGGATTGTAATGCACTGTGCTTATTTATAGACTGTACAGTATAGTAGCCACATCTGTACTTATTTTTTTTTTTAAATGTATCCCACAATTTTGTAACCCTTTTTCACCCGGTGCCAATTTTCTAAGTGATCCTGGCCGCTACACTCCCCCCACCAGCCTAGGGAGACCAGGGCCGAGCTCATGCCTCCTTCAATGCATGAGAGTCAACTGACCTTCTTATCACCTGACAGGGAGGAGTTTTCCCCGGTGGGACGTAGCGCATGGAAGGAACCAGTTCCCTTCCCCGGCTGTCATGGGGGAGGCGGTATAGCGACCAGGATTACTACATGTTTTTGTGAGGGTATTAACTACCCTAGGAGACACGGGGAGAACATACAAACTCCACACAGAGTAACATCTGCACTTCTTTATTTACTTGAACCCTTAGTGGCCCGATTCTGAGGGCAGACATTAGCCGGGGATCGCGCTGTGAGCTTATACACACTAAGCTCTACGCTAAAAAACGTGTCTTTGCTAATGTTGAGTCACAAAGGATCACAGTCCGTCCAGCCAACTCAAACAACACATCTCTCAGTTGTTCTATAATGGCTGGACTACCATAGAATTTACTGTGCACCTTCATGCGGCCACCAACATATTTAATGAAGAGTGAAAACAGAAGGGGGCCTAGTAGGCATGTAACAATTAATCGTAATTTAAACTGGTGACAATTTAAATCGATTTCATAAAACATGTGTAAGAAGAAGAGAATTGATAAAGAGTTTATTTTCGGCAAAGAGGTTTGGTGTAGAGTGGAAAAAAGAGCAGAACGAGTACAGAGTGAAAGGTCAAGTTTACTAAGTGTTGCCAAGACGACGATGACGATAGGATGATCGTCCCGATTAAGGACGTAACGCCAGTGTGACGTCGCCCTAAGATCATACGACACCATGTCCCACCCATAAGTACAGCGGAACGCGGGAGCGGCCAGCAGACCGGCTGTAGAATAACCTGAAGAATAACTATTCCTAGATAGAGCCATACCTGGAAGAACCATTCCCAGAGGAGCTTCCTAGAATCTCATAGTTAGCTGAGCCGCTCGTCTCAGCCCCAGACAACCACACTACTTGCGACAGTCCCAGGAGCCAGTAGTACCTAACGAATAATACAGTCCTTTAATAATATCTCGAAGTTATAACAGAGTCCTCTGTTACACTAAGTATTGAGGGTTTAAGTGGTTAAATGTCTGAAAATACACATTAACATGAATCCAACATACACTGATGGCAGTGCTGCCAATCAAGTCTATGAAGCTATATGAAATCTATGAAAAAGTTTAATCTGCCACACAATGTTATACAATATGTAGTGGGGGTCCCTTCATATCTCTCTCAGCTAAGGGGACATTGGCCTGAAAAGAGGGTTTAAGGGGCTAGAATTGCTAGAATAAACACAATAATATTACAGTAAACATACTGAGTATCATGCAGTAGGAAAATAGAGCTGATACAAGTAGAAAAAGCAACAACAGTACAGCCAGAATTTGTCATATTTATAGCACATTCACACACAGTTGGTCATGGGTGAGGAACGCCACTGTATTCAATAAAAATCCTCTTAATAGAAGATACTTGCTAATTAGACCTTTCTGCTCTAATATACCAGATATATAAAGTAATAAGTGTTGGTTCAGCACCCATGCCTGACACCAATCACACCCATGAAGCTTTGCTTATGGATAGATGCTAGAAGTATGTATCTACAATACATTTGATTTAATACTTCATGGTATTGAATCTGATGAATATTATGAAGCACTGATTTAAAGTATGTTGCTAGTTGTCAACAAAATAAATGAAACATCCATGGCATGTACTCTATGCGCTCTGGATTTCTCTAGAAACTCAAGGACGTGGAGTCCATCATCAAGATGGTGAAAGTCGACGGGAACGACATGGTGAAGGATTTCTCTGACGACATCGAGCGCATGCTGGGAAGTAAGATGAAGTCGGTAAAGGTGAGAAAATAAGACCGAACCACAGACCCTATGCTCTTATCTGTTTTTTACCCTTGTTTTCTCAAGATGAGAAATGCTCATAGTTTGTTATCTCCGTTTCACTCCACAGAGATTAGCGGAGTCTGCAGAGGATGCAGATTTGTACCATGAATTCAATGCCACTTTAACGGTTTGTCATTTTCTGTATCCCTGTCCAAGTGTTCAAGTATATAAGTAAATAAATTATGTTTTTTCTATAATGTCTGTGAAGACCAAATAAGCAGGCCAGTCGTACGTTAAGCTTGTCTTTTACTGGTCAACTGCACACGTTAAAAGCTGGATAGGATGCTCAATCAGTCTGTTGTTACAGGAGAGCCACACTCAATTAACCCTTTAAGACTGGGAACGGAAAAATGTTCGCTTTAAAAAATATATGTATATTCAAAGATTTGCAGAAGTTGTCAAGATGTTTACAAAAATAGCAGTTCTTCAAGCTCATGAGCTTGTATATCTGCTATTTTTGAATAGCCAAAGACATCCAAAATGACACAGATGCTTTTCCTGTCTTAATGGATTAAGACACCCCCCGCAGTCCAGGCGCATACCACATACGCTGGTAATCCAGCTTGACAGCGTATCGCGGGTGAGACTCCCGATCCCGACGACCTTTGCTGTATGTCATCCCCCCATCTCTCCACATATCCTGTCAGCCTACTTTCCTATCAATAAAGGCATAAAAAGCCCCCAAAAATATCTTAAACAAAAAAAAAAAGACACCCCCCCAGCCCAATATGTAAAGGAACATGACTAATAACACAAATGGCCAAAAACAATAACTATGTGTATTTATTACACAACACCACTTCCCCACAGTTTGACCCCAATAAACAGAAGTAAAAAACTAAACAGTAACTGTATGTAAATACACAATATGTTCCGTAAGACCTCTAAATGTGTCCTCCTCTCCTCTGACAGTTTGACTACTACAACTCCATGATGATCAACTCCTTGGACGACAAATCAGGGGACTTCATTGAGCTGGGGGGCGAGTTTCCCCTGGAGGAGAACGAGCACTTCAACAACATTCCAGTCAACACACTGCAGAGCGACATCCAGATCCCCACCAACGTCTTCAACAGAGGTCAACCAAATGTGTCTTTTTGTTTGTTTTTGTTTTTTTCCCCTGCTAACGTTGTGTCCAGTGCTGTAAAGTAGCTAAGAACATGTACTCAAGTACTGTACTTAAGTAAAATTTTGAGGTATATGTGCTTTACTTGAGCATTTCTGATTTCCAATACTTTTACTTCTACTCCACTATATCTCAGAGGCAAATGCTGTACTTTCACTCCATTACAGTCATTGAACATGATGGAGAGGCGGTGTATCTAGTGTCCAATATGGTATACAACCTGATATATCTTTCAGTAACAAAGTGTCACTCGAAAATAATAACTTATTTTCATTTTTTTTGTTATTTCTTCCGAACGATATCGCTGCACAACCGTATAAGTGCAGGCTTTAGTCATTGAGTCATCTTTCTCGTCTGCACACAGATCCCAACATTCTGAACGCCATCTATAACTCCGAGGCGCTGAACGACGTCTTCATCAACAACTTCAACAAAGACCCGACTCTCACCTGGCAATACTTTGGCAGCTCAACCGGCTTCTTCAGAATCTACCCCGGTAATGGAGCCCCGCACATTTTTATTCCACACTCATACAATTTATCCATGATAACAGGTGGACGAGATTGTTAACAATAGCTGTAGCCTCCTCCCAGGACTGTGTTTTATTCACGAACAATGATGATTGACTAATTTTTCTTACTTATTGACAAAATAATGACAAAAACAAAACACTGTAATCTGTTCTGTACTGTTACATAACAGCACTATGTAACGTTTTTTTTAATGACTAAAATGTAATTTTGTCCTATCTGTTTGGTAGAGTATGTTAATAGGATATAACTCAATAATTATACAATTGGGGTGGTTGTATTTTGTCTCCCTGCTGTTCTATTGAGACATTTAGATCGTGTCAAAGGTCCTCTCACCTAGACGCATGATCTGTCACAAATTTTGACCTGATGGTCCAGATTTAATTTATCCGCTGAGCAAGCAGACATGCTCTATTAGCTGAATGGTAAAAAAAAAAAGGCATTTGCGCAGGAAACCGGGTTCAAATCTGGGGTAGAAGAGGCTTTAATATACAGTACGCCATTCAACCTAATTGAACTGTGAATGATGTAATAATCTGTGCTGGGATTGTAAACTGTCATTGTCATTCTGCAGTGGTGTAAAGTAACTAAGTAGATGTACTCACGTACTGCTCTTAAGTACAGTTTTGAGGTATCTTTACTTTACTTTCCAATTTTCAGTACTTTTACTTCTACTCCACTACATCTCAGAGGAAAATATTGTACTTTTACTCCACTACAATTATTTGAAAACTTGTGTTACTAGTTACTTTGTAGATGTTCATTATTATTACAAAACATACTCTAACCACTTCAGCCTTATATATATTTTGGCCATTTGAAAATAGCAGATCTACAAGCTCACAATGCATTGTGACCTTGTAGATCTGCTTTTTTTTTTACAAAACTTGTGAAATGGGACATTTCATAATGAGTACTTTTACTTTTGGTTCATTATTTCATTAGTTCATTATTATGCCAATACTTTTATACTTTTACTCAAGTCAATTTTTAATTCCGGAATTTTACTTGTAATGGAGTATTTCTACATTGCAGTATTGATACTTTTACTTGAGTACAAAATTTGAGTACTTTTTCCACCACTGTCTTTCTGTCAGGTATCAAATGGACGCCGGACGCTAACGGGGTGGCAGCGTTTGACTGCAGGAACCGTAACTGGTAAGCTCTGGAATCCTTGAATAGACTGACTGACCCACTGATCCCAAGAGACCCTGTCTCTCTGGGTCAAGAGCGTCATGTGATCCACTAATATAATCTCTTCTGATTTGGGACGTGTATTTGAAAAATTACTGTTACCTCACAGGTTCAGTGCTCAATATTCAAAGAACACGTTTATGCCTTTTTATACCTTTGAGATATTATTATTATTATTATTATTATTACTATTATTAACCTCCTTAATCCTGTCTATCCCTATTTTCAGTATAACATTATAGGTGGAAATTTAAAAAAAAGCAGTGTGGGTATTTTTTACTCGTATACATGTAGGGCTAAAGTGGTTAAAATCTTGCTATGTATCTAACGCTTTTCTAAGTACCCAAAGACGCTTTACGAGAGGAGGAGAAAACAACAAAAGAAGTACACATTTATTAGGGGAAAAAAACACAAAGAAAAGGCTATGGAATAAAATCAATAAAAACAGTGGAATGGTGAGACAGCGGAGTGTGCAGTTAGCCGGGGAAAGCCATATTGAAGAGGTGGGTTTTGAGAGCGGGTTTGAATGTTTGGTTGGGTTGAGTTGCCACTCTTGATGGTCTATGACCCACGGGTGTGAAACAGTGATCTACACAAATTTACTGCAATCCTCACACTGACACACTGACACGCTCACCAGATGGCACGTAGAATGAGGACAAGCTATCATTACGCAGAGCACGCACGCACGAAAAAAAATGTGATGAAGGCCTTAAATGTGCTGAATCATCATATCTATGTCTCACACACAGTTGGTTTTGAGTAGAGTTGCACCTACTCCTTCACCTGATCTTCCCCTTTCTCTACCAGGGAGTATAATGCCATGAAAAATGCATTGGAAATTGGTAACAAAAAAAAAAGAATCTGCCTTGTTTTTGAAAATGCAAATGGTGGAGAAGTTCACAACTAAAGCTTAAGACAGAATGAATGAATAGTTTATTTCGATGCTCTTTGAACAATGCATGATCAAAAAGGTATAGGCACCAGCTAGTAGCTTATTAGTGACTGTCCTTTTTACATGTTGTTACTTTTTAACAAGAAAGAAGAATTGTGAAGCATAAGACTTCTTATTGTTATTATATAACACGCGCTGCAATGTAGGTATAGGTCAACTAAAAGTACTTTGCAGAGACACAGTTTGCGCTTTTGGAAAGTGAAAGGTTTTACACAGTCACCAGCAGTGGTGTAAAGTAACTAAGTATTTACTCAAGTACTGTACTTAAGTACAATTTTGAGGTATTTGTACTTTACTGGAGTATTTCCAATTACAGTACTTTTACTTCTACTCCACTACATCTTATAGGCAAATATTGCACTTTTTACTCCTCTACAATTGTATATAAAAACTTTATTTACTAGTTACTTTGTAGATTTTGATTATTATTACAAAACACATTAACCACTTCAGTCCTATATATATTACGGCCATTTGAAAATAGCAGATCTAGAAGCTCACAATGCGTCGCATTGCGACGCATTGTGAGCTTGTAGATCTGCTATTTTCAAAAAGATTTTTTCATACATTTTGAACTTCTGAAATTGGACATTCTGCACAATGAGTACTTTTGGTACTTTAAGTACATTTTGATGCCAATACTTTTGTTCTTTTACTCAAGTAAATGTTGAAATCCGGACTTTTACTTGTAATACACTGCAATACATTGCAGTATTGATACTTCTACTTAAGTAAAAAAATGTGAGTACTTTTTCCACCACTGTTGGAGAGTGAAAGGTTTTCCACAGTGACCAGTGAAAGATTGCATGTAGACAGGCTGTATCAATTCAGTATCAGTAACCCTGGATTTTTAGATTAGGTCCATGGATACTACCAGCAGCACGATGCGCTGGGCAGCAGCGCTGCATTCAGGCAGAACACAGCCTGCTATATTGCCCTGATCCCCTGGAAAAGACTTTAAGCTGCTCCTTAAGTTGTTAGCAGATCAGTAGCTGGGTCAGTGGGGCTCACATGGGCGCCATATGCCACTATTTATGCATTTCTAAATGATACCAATCAGGTGTGTGCATTGGAGCACATTACACAATGCTTATTGTATTAAAGGGATTGTAGGCGAGTTCAGACATAATCAAAGAAAAAAACTGTTGTCAAACACCGCCCCTCCAGCAGTTCGTTTCCCCGACCACCAGGGCGTGACGCAGGGGGGGACATCTAAATGAGCCATGCCCAAAATAGGTTGCCTTATGCGGATACAATTCACGGAACTGCCCGCCCCTACGGTTCTCTGAATTTTTATTTTTAAATAGGCTCTTTCATGATAAATTGACCACATATATGAAGTTAAACAACTAAATTCTATCCACACGCTATCTTAAAAGTAAATTCTGTGCCTCAAAAACGAAGTTTGAGAGCGTTTTAAAACCGAAAGTAAAAAGTTGATGCGGGCACGGACGCGCACGGACACGCACATGCGTGCGTTAATTTACGACCCGGACATAAACAACATGAACATAAACAGCAGGGAAAATACGGATTTCAGAAAGAGTACTGTGTTTCAATGCAGGAAAACACCCCAGCATCATTATATAGTGGCTGCTAGAGGGGAGAAAATGCAAAATATATATATATAAATATTTTTTTAATGTAGGCTTAATGTTCCCTACAATCCCTTTAAATATAATTTGCTGTATTTCTGTTAGTAATCACAAGGGATATTACAATAACATTTTTTAAATTACCCTTTTTCACCCAGAGTTAGCATTTATTTATTGCTTACCTAATTACATTTACGTGTTTGTAGTAGCCTACGTGTTGATTAAGTCTTAAGTCTCATAATATTTATTTTTGTGTACATCTTTTATGCATTAAAAAGCAGTGCACTCCAATGTAGTGAGGGGACAGTGTTTGATTTGGACTTCATAACAATAGGGAGTTACAGCTCAAAGGATTCATTCAATTAAATGTTCTAACAAGTTGTGTCAAGATGCACCTGAGCAAGCATTTGGCGACAGTGGCAAGGAAATGCTCCCCTTTAACGGCAAGAAACCTCGAGTATAACCAGGCTCTATAGGGTGGGCGGCCATCTGTCTTGACAATGTCGGAGGGGCAAGAAAGAGAGAGTGAGAGGGAGGATGGAGATGGGGGAAAGGAGAGAGGACTTCAGTGAGCCATAGGAAGCCCCCTGCAGTCTAAGCATAGCAGCATAGCTAAGGGCAAGTCCCATTCTGTAAAGCCAGGTTTAGTCCTAACTTTTGTAAGATCTCAAGATCTCAAAAGATCTCAATGTCAAGCTTTCTGCTGTTACAGTAAAGCCCAATTCACTCATCAGCAATTTTCAAAAAAAAAAAATGTACTTGTATGACATTGCTATTATTAATATATATTTTTTTACATTTCACCTATAGAATGGAAAATACTTTATTTGCCATTTGCACAAGTGCATAGACAATTTTGGAGCTCAGCTCCCAGGGTCAGCATTTAGAAAAAGACAAAGTACAGACAAGACAGAGAAAACATACAGTACATCCTCTAAGAATCCTACATATATCCTACCATATTCTTTAAAATATCATAAATAAGTACGTCATAGTCTATAGAAAAACAGTGAAAATAATAGTGCAATTCATCTTATCATGATCTGTCATGATTCAGTTCATCTGTCATTGTCTACCGTAATCACATCCAAAATACAGATGCCAGGTTTTAAGTGGTTAACTGTGTATGTTCTGTCCTCCCGCCATGTCCTCCAGGTACATCCAGGCGGCCACTTCTCCAAAGGACATCATCATCATGGTGGACATCAGCGGCAGCATGAAGGGTCTGAAGATGACCATCGCCAAGCACACCATCAACACCATCCTGGACACCTTGGGAGAGAACGACTTTGTCAACGTCATTGCCGTAAGAGACGTGTTTACTCACATCATGTCACGTCACATACTTTACAAATAAGTGCGCTCAGCACACACACCTGCTTATATTATTTTTAAACAGACGTGCACGTGTGAGTGTGCACAGCATGCAGGCACACGCATGCATTCACTGACGCACACACATACCCGTTGATCTCGTAGTTTGAGACCAAGTTGGGTTAGGGTTATTATTTACTATAAAAAAATATATGCATTTTAAAATAGTGAAAACAGCCGATCTACATCGACACGTTGTGAACTTGTAGATCGGCTCTTTGACCTATTCTGAAATGTTTTTGAAAATAGTAAAACATGCCAAAAAGGTTTAGGCATAAGGGCAAGATAGGGCCCTTATGACCGATGCACGCACGCACGCACGCACGCACGCACGCACGCACTCACGCACGCATCTCTCTCTGTCTCTCTCTTTGTACACACTCACACACTCACACACTCACACACTCACTCTTCTTGACATACAAATAACGCTGTCTGTCAGTTATGTAATATAAGAGGATTAAATTACTCTTAGGCCAATGTGTGTTTTGTAAACCTGACTAAGGCCAAATTATTTCTAAGTATTTCTAAGTAAGTAACTTACTCCAGACTTAGGCGAATTTTCTTTGCCTAAGTCACATTGACACATTTGACTTAGGCAACATAAAATGGCCTAGGTCACACTCTCGTTTTAAAGCAGACATTTTTATCTCCGATCTGTGTTTCTGGGGGTCACTGGAACAACATATTTTGAGATGGGGGTCCACGGCCAAATACATATCATTTTTGGTCCTTGACATGGAAAAGTTAGAGCACCACTGATATAGCAACATACTGTTAAGATTTAGAAAACATTTTTAGATGTATTTGGCCGCAGACCCCCATCTCAAAATGTTGTGTTCCAGGGACCCCCCCAGAAGCAAATATTTTTTTGAAATATATTAAAAGATTTGAGTTACAAATGTTTAAGATTTTTCAAAAATAGCAGATCTACAAGCTCTGAGCTTGGGGATCTGCTATTTTTGAATGGCCAAAGAAATCGAAAATTACACAGATGTGTTCCCGGTCTTAATGGATTAAAAATGTCCCCCATGCTGCAGCATGACTCCAACAGTGACCACCTACTCAATTATCCAATCTGGATCTTTGAAGACAATCCAATTTGAGCTGGTAGCAGCAGGGTTAGTTATCTAAAGGACGCTGCTTTAAGCTAAGAGGCTGCACAATGTTATGTCATGTCAAACACTTACTTACTAAGGCCAGTGCCAATGTATTTACGCCTGCGTGATGCATACTGTAGTTTCCTGTAGGCTTCTGAACAGTAGTAACACAAGCAGGGTTTTTATCTTCATTTTTTAGACTTTCAGCCAAGGGCCCAGCTTCCTGCTTTGAAATTGACTCGAATAAGGAAGAGAGTTCTATTGACAGTTCATAGGAATGGCCTGTAGTTTCGCTGTTCTACCCCTGCTGGTGTCAGAAAGAATTTATCTCAACGCAAGCGGATGGGTTTTTGACGAACTTTAGACTTGATTTTCTTACCTTGATAAACATAGTCATAAATACTATTCCAGTCGCTAGTTTAAAGTTTCCTTTCAATCATCATGATATGCGTTTTGGTAAATTATGGTCCCATATATTTTAAAATTGACGATAAAGTAGGCTATGCTCTAGGAGGGGTGGGATGATTTGATTGACAAGCTACACAACCAATAGCATTCATTCCCCGCCCCCGCTGCTCTTGATTGACAAGCTACCCAACCAATACTGGTCTGGTTGCATTCTGCAGGATATGACGTGATATGACGCGATATTGAAAGATGGCGGATTTGAAATTCCTGAACAATCGGCTTCATTTACGGTCTGTAGAAACCAATGGCGTCTGTTGCCAAGACGACGATGACGATAGGATGATCGTCCCGATTAAGGACGTAACGCCAGTGTGACGTCGCCCTAAGATCATACGACCATGTCCCACCCACAAGTACAGCGGAACGCGGGAGCGGCCAGCAGACCAGCTGTAGAAAAACCTGAAGAATACTTGGAGACTTGAGACAGAGCAGAACTGTTCCTAGATAGAGCCATACCTGGAAGAACCATTCCCAGAGGAGCTTCCTAGAATCTCATAGTTAGCTGAGCCGCTCGTCTCAGCCCCAGACAACCACACTACTTGCGACAGTCCCAGGAGCCTGTAGTACCTAACGAATAATACAGTCCTTTAATAATATCTCGAAGTTATAACAGAGTCCTCTGTTACAGCGTCGCTTCGTCCATTCTTTTTATACAGTCTATGCTTTCAACCTGATAAGATCCCTCCATTCTACTTTCATGAACAAAAAAGTGTCAGTTTATATCTTAAAAAAAGGGTTGAATCCTAACATTCTGAGTGTCAATTATTGAAACTCAGGACGCTATTAATAATAATACAATTATTTTGTATTGTTAATCATTACAGTGGTGACTGACTCCATATCAACTGATTAACTGTCTGTGTTTCATTTCCCCATGTCTCTGATGTCCGTTGCCAACAGTATACCGACTATGTGCGCTATGTGGAGCCCTGCTTTAGAGGGACCCTGGTCCAGGCCGACTTGGACAACAGAGAGGTAAGTAAACGTTAAGCCCATTAAGGGTTTCATGGAGGCTTTAGCTGCTCATCCTTCCACTGAGACTCCTAACATGAGGGAGAGCTGTCAACAGCCAACCCTTTTCTTCACATTACACCATGTGAGGGAGGTAACACACACATGGCGCTAATATCCGCGTGGTGTCCAGTGTCCCATGAGCCCTTGCGTGAATTACCGGCATCACTTCCTGTTGTCAGTCGTTCAATTCATTTCAGTGGTCCGTGTCAGTCAATGATAATGTGCGAACACAACCTGACAGAAATGAAAAAGGGTCACATTAGTCTGCCTATATACTTAACCTACAAGATATCCCTCCACACAGCTAATTCAAATTAATGTTTGTAGATCTGCTTTTTTTTTTTATCGTGCAAATGTGTGCACATATTTTTTTAAGCGAACATTTTTAACTCAAATCTTTGTTTCTGGGGGGCCCTGGAACAACATATTTTTAAATGGTGGATCCACGGACGAATACATACAGTATCATTTTGGGTGGTCCATGACAAGTTTGAGAACCACTGATATTACAGCAGCATAAGTTTTAAAGACATTTGTAGAATCCCCAGAAGCAAAGATTTTAGTTAAAAATGTTCGCTTTAAAAAACATATATTCAAAGATTTGCAAAACTTTTCACGATTATAAATAAAAAAATAGCAGATCTACAAGCTTGTAGTGCCCCACTATGAGCTTGTATATCTGCTATTTTTGAATAGCCCTGAGTATAAAATAATGGTTATATCCCCCCCCCCCCCCCCTTCCCCAGTATAAGCTCCCTAGGAAACTTGTGGAGAGGTGTGGGAGGTAACACCAGGGGTGGACAAAGTAATCATGACCCCCCCAGTACTTGAGTCAAAGTATACTCCTGGTCAAATACTCAACAAGTGAATGTTGTGCTTGATTTGTGCTTGAGCACTTGATTACTCTGGAATACTTACGGTACTTATAGTAAGTATTCAAAAGTACGAAAAATACTAAAGTATTCAAAAGTACAATTTTTTTTTTTTATCAATGCGCTGCTTGTATTGACATTTTCTCATTTTCATTAAATGATCATGAATCATGAAATATAGGGCTTAAGTGATTTTAATGTATTTTTGGTTTATTTGAGCCCCTGGGGTACATCTTATAAATTTGTCTTTTTAACACGCACGCACGTGCGCGCACGCACGCGCACACGCACACACACACACACACACACACACACACACACACACACACACACACACACACACACTCTCACACTAGGTGTGGGAGGTAACACACACACACAGACACGGTGCTAGTACATACAGTAGCTGTTGTCATACAGTAAAGGCCTCAGCCATTTGGCCCACTTCCTGGAAATCAGGGAGAAAACCTGGCCAAGCTGTTGCTTGGAAAGACGCACACATTAGCTTATGGTGTGTGACGGTATGTGTGAGAGTGTGTGCGTGTGCACGTGATTACATTCTCTCTGTGAATAATTCCGTGTATTCAGGCATGCAACTGGCATAGCCTACATCATGCATAATACAGTATTTGTCTCAATACGCTGTGTATGAATTGGAGCCCATTTAGTCTGTCTGTCTGTCTGTCTGTCCACACTTTTTATTATCACTATAGGCTCTATGCACAGCAGCCATATTATCACTTCCTTCACACGTGTTACCAATGATAGCCTACTAATGAAGGCTCTGTTCCATTTAGTGTAGCACAGTGGTTTCCACGACCCCCATAACTCTGAGAGTGTACAAATGGAACCAAATGGACCCATTTGTACACTCTCAGAGTTACACACCCACCATAAGGGGCCAATTGGAAGCCCATGAGGGTCCCTGGACCCCAACTTTAGACCCACTGGTGTAGCAGAGTGTTTCCAGTGGGCCAACATGCACAATATCAGCACCTTGACTCTGTTTGACCAGAATGGAACAGAGCCTTCATTAGTATCATTGGTAACACCTGTGAATGTCTTCACAATATGGCTGCTGTGAATAGAGCCTATTCCTTCTATCTTGTGACCAATGACCTGCTCTAGCTGTAAAAACCCTTAAACCTGCACAAACTCCCATAAGAATATATATAAATGTACGTTTTTTTAAAATGAGTGGTTAGTTAACTTCAGGTGTTTCTTTCTCTCTGCTTGCAGCATTTCAAACTCCTGGTTGAAGACCTTCATGTGAAAGGAGAGGCCAAAATCGGAAAGGCCATGAAAGAGGCTTTCAAAATCCTCTCTGAGGTTTGTGTCTGACAGGGACAGTTATACCATCTGTTTAAAGAGAAAGCGTGCATGTGTCAGTGGAAATCATTGTATAGGCTCTATGCACAGCAGCCATATTGGAAAGAAATTGGGCCTCTTCTTACTTCCTTAACAGGTGTTACCAATGATACTAATTAAGGCGTTCCATTCTGGTCTCAAAGTGTGGTCCAGGGTTCCTTGAGGGGGTTCCAAATGGCTCCTTACGGGTGTGTAACTCTGAGAGTGTACAAATGGAACCAAATGGACCCGTAAGGGTCCATTTGGTTCCATTTGTACACTCTCAGAGTTATGGGAGTCCTTGTATTTACAAAGTTTGAGAACCACTGTGCTACACTAAATGGAACAGAGCCTTAATTAGTATCATTGGTAACACCTGTGAAGGCCCAATTTCCTTCCAATATGGCTGCTACGCATATAGCCTATTGGGTTCACCTCCATAAACCTGCATCCAGTTTATGCAGGGATGTGATGTGGATTTTTTAGCTGGTGGAGCGCTCCATCGCACGCACGCGCACGCGCGCACGTGCACGCGCTCGTGCACGTGAGTGATTGCCGATTGAAATAACCTCTTTAATATGTAGGCCTATTTAATAACCCACAAATACTGTATATCATTTGATTCTATTTACTTGCATAATGGGGAAACGTTAGTGTTGTCATAATTATGCATTTACCTTGCAGTCACCTCTGTAATTTAATGAGTTCATGAATCCATCAGCCACTGTTATCCAGCTCTTTTGACTGCTTCAGACAGAACATCTGACACCTACAGGCTACACAATGCACCACTGATATGCATCCAACAGGTTGGTCATTCCTGTTCATTCAAGCTGTGACACTCGGGGTCGATCGGCAGGTTTTGTGTGGGCGTGCGTGCAGCTTCAAAGCTAGTGGAGCTGTGCTCCAGTAGGCTCCACCGGCAGCCCACCCCTGAGTATATGAGATAAACTCTGGTGACAAGACAACTGAGAATAAGGCCTTGTTGGCTTCTGGTTTATATTTCATACTCTTCAAACCATTCAGTCAGAACTCGTCCCCTGCACATGGATGCACTGTTCTCCGGCACACACCACTGACATCTAAATGTATCACTTTAACCCATTAATACCTGAGGCCGATTCTACAAATGAATGCCTTCCGAATCATTAGTACTCAAACTTTGATATTCTGAAACTTGTTATGTGTTTGACCGCGGAGCCCCATCCAAAAAAAACGTTTTGTGCCAGGGACCCCAGAAGAGAAGAAAAAAAAGAAGCTTGTGAGCTTGTATATCTGCTATTTTTGAGAATCACTGTTCTAAATCCTAAGAGTTTTGTGAAAAACATATGTTGCTATATTTACTTTACAGTATATACAGTACTGTAGCTAAAATATAAAATGACACATGCTTCCCGGTTGTAATGTGTTATGGTGTATTTGGTGTATTATATGGTGTATTATGGTTGTATATGTGTGTGCGTGTGCGTGAAGTGTGCGTGCGTGCGTGCGTGTGTGTGTGTGTGTGTGTGTGTGTGTTTTACCCTATGTTCTTGTGAATGGGTACACCGACCAAACCATGCCAGAAGAACCCATTCACATCATGTACACCACACACAAACCCTGTAGTATTCAATATGCTTTCTTATTCCCTCATTGACCGAGGCATTCTACATGTTGTATAAATACATTTTGGCCCAGAGTGACTCCCTGTGGTCTGCATCCTTCCTTCCTCTAGGTCAGGGCCAGCGGAGCAGGAAGCATGTGTAACCAGGCTATCATGCTGATCACAGATGGAGCCATGGAAGACTTTGAGGCCGTCTTTCAGGAATTCAACTGGCCTGAGCGTCGGGTTAGTACAGCATTTACAATACAGCATATGCTATATAGTATATTCCACTATACCTTTCACTATACAGTGTACCATATAGAACAGTGTTTCCCAAACAGTGGGTCGGGACCCATTTGTGGGTGGCAGGGTCCATTTGTATGGGTCGTGAGTAAATATCCCCTACATTTTTTATGAATTAAACAATCCAGACATGTTTCAAAATAATTTCATAAATAAATACCAAAAATCTAAGAAATTCCATGAATTCAAAACCAAATGTTTAATAAGTAGAGAAAATAGCCGATCTACAAGCTCACAACGCGTCGCTGTGAGCTTGTAGATCGGGTATTTTCACTAGTTTGGGTCCCGGGCAAATGTCGAATTTCTCTTTTGGGTCTCGAGCGAAAAAGTTTGGGAACCACTGATATAGAACATGATATTCCATTTACTATATCGTTGCTGTCGGGCATAAAGCTCTTATCTCCATGTTTGAACTTTTTGCGTTTTTTCGTACATTAATGATCTGATCACACTACAGCGTCACTCAAAAATAGCAGATCCACAAGCTCACTTTTGCTGTAACAGTTTTGGACATAATGAGGTTTCCATCCGACAGAGACGATATACTGTAGTATACAATTTACAATATAGTATACTATTTTGCAACACGCTGTGAGCTTGTCGATCGTGTTATTTGGTTGGTTATGATACGCAGCAGTAGGCCTACTAAAACCTCTACCTCTGTGTCTCAGGTCAGAGTGTTCACATACCTCATTGGAAGAGAGATGACCTTTGCACAAAACACCAAGTGGATTGCCTGTAATAACAAAGGTGGGACATTAATGTGTGTTTGTTTGTGTCCGTGCGTGCGTGCGCATGTGTTGTGTGCGTCCATATTCTACATGCTATCTGTTGAACAAGGTACAAGAATGTACTAACTATACATACAATATAGGCAAGAGCAGGCAACGTTTATTTGTCTAGCACATTGCAACATCAAGGCAATTCAATGTGCTTTACATAAAACATTAAGTATTAGGATACAATGAAAACAAAAAACGTACACATTTAAATTACATTGCAGAAGAGAGAAACGTTTAAAAGAAATAAGAGTGGCAGCAGACCTGTAGTTCTCTGGGAGTTTATTCTAGGCATGTGGAACAATATCGATATACTGTAAATGTACGCACACACACGTATGTCTTTTTCTTGTTCGTCGCACATGTCTTCACTGGTCTCCCCGCTGTCGTCCGTCTGTCTGTCTGTCTGTCCGTCCTCGCCAGGCTACTACACACACATCTCCACCCTGGCAGACGTCCAGGAGAACGTCATGGAATACCTGCATGTCCTCAGCCGGCCCATGGTGATCAACCATGACCATGACATCATCTGGACCGAGGCCTACATGGACACCGTGGTGAGTGAGTCACGCTGCATTGACGTCCAAAAAAAAAATCCTTCCCTGGAGGAAAGTTAACCACATGAACCCTCAACGCTATTGTCACATCACAGGTTTACAGGTGTAAAAGAGTGTGCGAAAGTCTCCTATTCAATCAGGGGCACTCATGTCATAGATAAGATTTAAAAAAAATTGGTACAATTTTGATTTAGTTTTAGTCATATTTTAGGCACCTGAAATGTTTTAGTTTTTGTCTAGTTTTAGGCGACTATATATCATCAGACTTTAGGCGACTAAATCTACAGTTGATTTAGTCGACTAAAATGTATTTTGGCGGTGCCTTGATGGCGTCGTAATGGCTGATTTTACACTTGGTTGCATGCTGAAAATAGCCGATCTACAAGCTCACAACGTTGTGAGCTTGTAGATCTGCTACTTTCAGAGTGCAACACCAGAGCACAACTAAACATGAAATGACTCGTCTTTTAGTTCTACTGGATCTCTTCTCCACTAGTCCCTCACTAACATTATACTGTAGTCTAGTTTTTATTTGTTGGCGAAATTGTCAATATATTTAATCTTAGTTTTAGTCATCGTAGCTTTGCCAGCAGCAGTGTGGGTGGCAGCGGTGGACTATAGCTGACATCCAGTGTAGGAGGGAGCCATATTTAAATGAACCGCCTTGCGAATGGGCTGTGATTGGTCCATAGAAAAAGCCTGGCTGATTAGAAACACTTATTCAATCAGCAGACTGTATACTGATTGGGGTGCGTATTACTCCCATGTCCTGCATGAACTAACGCTGATGCTTCATTCATTGCAGAAAGGTAGAAAGACAGATCAAATATCACCATGGATAGTTCGAAATAAATACATAAAGCATGATATATAGGTACATTATGGTGCAGGGTAAAAATAGTAGTGGGATACATTATAGAAGCAGATGTAATGGCAGATATGTACATATGATATGTGCTGTAGCTAGATAAGCTCATGATTCTAGGGCAAACATTTGGTGACAATATCAGATCTACAAGCTCATGCGTTGCAACACTAACGTGTTGTGAGCCTCTAGATTTGGTGTAGAGGGCAAAAAGTAGCAGGAAGACCAGTATAGTATAGAGCCCTGGGGGACTTCATGAAGTATACGGTTTCAGCAGTTAAATATCATAGCAATATACAGCAAGGAACTTTTTTTCCTATAATGTCTCCCCCTCATTATTCATGTTTGTTCTCCTTCCTGTCATTCTTTACATCCATCTTTCATCCTGGATCCATCCCTTCATCACTGGATCCATTCCTCCATCACACTGGATCCCTTCAACCCCCCCTTCAGCTGCCCAATACCAAGGAGGTAAACGGAGTGAAAATCATGTCCTGGTCCTGACTGTTGCTCCTCCATCAAACTCATAGACACATAATCATCATCAGTGTTACAACCTGCAACATTACAAACACATCATCATCTCTGCTCAATAGAGCCAATATCTGCATTACATCATCAAGTGCCATGAAATATGTTCTTGTCTATTTTCAACATTTCTATTTTATGTTTCTGTTTCATGTAATTTTACAATATTCAAAGCAAGAACCTAAACACCACGTAGTCAAATATACAAACAATGGAATGGCAGATACATATTGATGTTCTTTTCAATCTTATATCGAGATAGTAGCATTAAGTAAGTAAGAAAGTAAGTAAGTACTATATAAGTCTTTGGAAGTGTAGTTAAAATCAGTGTTCAGAGTGACAGTATCAGCTTGATTGTGTGAGGTGTTCCCTCATGGGCTTGATGTGTTTAGACAGCACATCTGTCCTATACTGCCCCCTGGAGACTGAAAAGAGCAACTGGTAAATGCTAGTTTTGTACTGTATGTGGATAATGTGTAAACGAGATCACATCCAGACCAATGTTTAGATCAGAATAGGCCTTTGTCAGGTGTTTATGACACACATCCGCAATCTGCATAAGTTGCATTTAATAAAAATAAGTGTTAGATTTTCCATAATGTGTTAACGAGGCAGTAACACAGGCCTGTATTTAGAATTGTATCCGTATCATTTTTTTTTTCTCATACCACTAATAACAGTGGTGAATGTTACATACAGTATACCGTAAATGAATTAAAAAGTTGTATTGTTGTTTGTTGTCTCCATTCTCAGCTCTTCTATACCAAGGCTCAGAGTCTGCTGCTCATGACCTCAGTGGCCATGCCAGTGTTCAGTAAGAAGAAGGAAACGGTCAGTGAACCACTCATGTTTTATTCATTTATAAACCACCCATGCATTCAAAACACTTTCAAAGTTTTTCAAAAATGTAAAAAAAATAGCAGAGTGCTGTGGGCTTGTATATCTGCTATTTTTCAATAGCCAACGCTAAAATCTAAATGGACACAGATGCTTTCCCGGTTTAAATGGGTTATACTGTAGATATCAACTTGGCATCCCTATTCTGGGCCAAAACATTCAGTGAAAATAGCAGGGAGAATTTCCCTGTATTTATTCTTGTCATAAACATTTAATACATGGATTACTTTTTTTGTTTTATTATGGAAAACGTAATACAAAGACCACAGAAATTGTGAGAAATAAGGCCTCATAATGTCAGTGTAATTATCTAGAACAGTGGTTCTCAACCAGTGGTCCGGGGGCCACCAGTGGTCCTCGAGGATGTTCCAGGTGGTCCCCAGCTAAATGATGGAGAGTTGGTAACCAAATGGACCCTTATAGATCTTTAACTCTTGAAAGCGTAAAATGAAACCAAATGGACCCTATTGGGTCCATTTGGTTTCGTTTTACGCTTTCAAGAGTTACATTATTGTTAAACATCTGCATTACTTAATTTACTTGAAGTCTACACAATTAGAATGTAGAATAATTGTTATTTTGATCAACGTTTACCTGTTATTATCTCTCCTGTGGTACAACATCAATACAACATGGAATTGTGGACACAATTGTATCCAACGACAACAAAATATTCTAAGTCCTGGGTCTGAGAGTCTAAATCTCATCAAATAGTGTTCCGTGGCTCAAATGGCGAATGAATAATGGACCTTGAAATGAAAAGGGTTGAAAAGCACTGATGTAGAAGAAGAGAAGTAGTTCAACATGCTGTATAGTATGTATTGTATTATGCAGTATGTATTTAAACGCTGTGTGATGATCATTCTTGTCAGTGTGGTAACTTGTCAGTGTGGTAACATTGACCCCTCCTGTCACCCCCGTCTCTCTCCCAGCTGTCCCATGGAATCCTACTGGGGGTGGTGGGCTCTGACATCCCCCTGATGGAGGTCATGAAACTGGCTCCCAGATACATGGTTGGTCAAAGTTGAACATTTGTTTCATTCTTTCTTTCTTTCTTTCTTTCTTTCTTTCTTTCTTTTCTTTCTTTTCTTTCATTCTTTCTTTTCTTTCATTAATTCCATTGTTTTGATTGATTGAATACTTTATTAGTCAGAAATGTAAACAGCACGTGTTACAGTCAGACGTTAAGGCTAAAATGATAACACAGAAAGGTCCTGGGGACTTGTTTCCATTGTGTCCTATGTATTCAATTCCTCAACATAATGTAGCATAATACATTACATCACAATAATTAAGTTAAAATAGGACAATATTTGCCTCTGAGATGTAATGGAGTAGAATAAGTAAAATTATTGAAAATTGGAACCACTCCAGTAAAGTAAAAGTACCTCAAAATTGTGCTTAAGTAAAGTATTTCAGTAAATGTACTAGTTACTTTCCTCTGTGTTAGTGATAGAGCTGTATGTGACTGTACTGTTCTGCTTACAACTCTTCTGTTGTTGTTTCATCTCTAGCTGGGTTCCCATGGTTACGCCTTCCTCGTTACCAACAACGGTTACATCCTGGCTCACCCTGACCTGCGTCCTCTGGTGAGTTCCGAGTCTCCTGACACTGGACATCAGCTCTAAAAGAAACACTTAACCCACTAATTAGACCTGTTTTTATACCTTTCAATCCCTGGTCTCACTGAACGTCCTGTTCAACATTTAAATATACCTGTGTACTATAATACACGGCCCTGTTCAACATTTAAATATACCTGTGTACTATAATACACGGCCCTGTTCAACATTTAAAGGTAGGGTAAGTGATATTTTTTGGTTAAAACAAAAAGTATTTTGTTAAAAGGTTAAAGCACTATATTCTGATAGTAATCATTGCTATAGAGTGTTTTTTCAGTAACAGATGTCTCCCTGTCTCTCCAGCTCTTTAATAAACAGAAAATACATTTTTCGGTAGGTGTCAAAATCTCAGCCAATCAGGAGAAAGTACCCATTTTTAAGCTTCATTTGTATAGTGTTCCAGTTCCAATTTTGTCTGCTCATTTCTTAGTGTCATCACTTCCAATTGCACTTGTTTAATCTGTATCCTGATTGAGTTCTTTGTCCTGGTTGGATAAAATTGGAAATGAAACTGAAACGAAAATGCATTTTCTGTTTAATAAAGGTGGAGAGACAAGGAGACTCCTAATACTGAACAAACACTCTATAGCAATGAGTACTATCAGAATATAGAGCTATTTAACACTTATTTTAACCAACGCAAATCACTTACCCTACCTTTAAATATACCTGTGTACTATAATACACAGCCCTGTTCAACATTTAAATATACCTGTGTACTATAATTAATTCCCTGCTCAACAGTACAAAGACGGCAAGAAGTTGAAGCCCAAACCCAACTACAACAGTGTGGACCTGAACGAGGTGGAATGGGAGGACACGGATGAGACTGTAAATACACGCACGCACGGACGCACGCACGCGCACATACACTTTTTGTAAACTAAACAAAAATCCATATGTCAGACATCCCCAACAGCCTTACTAAGCATAATACTTTGCTGAAATGTACACTATATAACTTCTTCACTCGGACAAGCAGGCAGGGAAAAGAAAAATAAGCTCTAGACTTACAGTATTTATCAATAAAGAAACCTTGAACCTTGAAACTAAAGCAGCCTACTCCATTGCATGATGCTGTCACTGACACTTGCCAAAAAAAGTATTGATCTTTAGGCGAACAAGACGTGTTTTTAGCTTGTAGATCAGTTTAGCTTGATTTGTTTTAAATATAAAGCGGAAGTATTCATGCGTGCACACACACACACACACACACACACACACACACACACACACACACACACACACACACACACACACACACACACACACACACACACACACACACACACACACACACACACACACACACACACACACACACACACACACACACACACACACACACACACCTACTACTGCATTGCATACTTTCATTCTGTTTCTCTCTCGCTACTAATGATACAGACTTTGTATGTAATCTATATAATGTCATCTTTTATAGGTGGTACCAATTAAAACAGGTTACAATCGAATATCCAATATGTACCAACAGTATACTGTGCAATGTAGACGCACTTTAGGGCCTACAGTGTTTTATATATTATGTCAGACTGACATTATAAAATGTAATCTTATCTTAGTTAAGAACTGCCATGGTGAGAGGAGAGACTGGGAGCTACAGTCTAAACACCAGAGCATCAATAGACAAAGGGGTGAGTATACTGTTTGCATTCATTCATTGCAGTTTAAAGAAAGGTAGGAAGACAGATCAGTTAATTATTAATTAATATTGCACTCAAACTGTTTGACTGCAATAAATCACCATGCTGTGTAGAGCAAGGGTTCCCAAACCTTTCAGGCCGCGACCCCCCCAAAATAATCATATTTGACCTGGGGACCACCACCCTGACAAGCACTTGGAATTGTAGGCATTACATTTAGTTTGACTCGGTTCCACAGATTTATGTTGTGAAAATAGTGGAGCTACAAGCTCACAACACCTCGCACTGTGAGGCGTTGTGCTATTTTCACAATGTTTGCCTCTGTCTTATGTAATATTTGACAATTTGGTATCAAAAAGGTCTTAAAAGTCATTAAATTGTGTATGTTGGTTTGTTTGCTGTTGAGTGAGAAAACAATGTTGCACATTAAGCTAATCATGTGGGGACCCCCCAAATAATTTGGGAACCCCAAACAGTGGTTTGAGAACCACTAGTAGAGCCAAGTTTTCTTAATTGCCACAGTATATGCAACACATTGACACAAGGAATTGTACATTCCAATCTCGCAATACAGAGAATAAGAATCGGTAGCAGAGATATTAAATGAAATATCATTGATTCATCTGTGATATTGTCTGCCAAGAAACTTAGGTTGCGTCCTCTCTTGTAAAAGTACTGAAAAAGTATCTAGATGTTTTTGCTATCATTGATGAGCTGATGGACACAAATGTTCAAACTATACGTCCTCACATAATTGCTTTGTTCTCTGTTTTTCCAACAGAAAAGACCCATATATCTGATCAATGACTATTTCTACACAAATATTGACGAGACCCCATTCAGGTAAACCGTCCTTCGTCACACATACAGCTTCAAATGGATATTTCATTGATATTTTCTAATTACTATGAATTACTATTGTATATTATTGGTCTCTCAGACTCAATAATTAAACCCTGGTATTTTGATTGAATACTTAATTAGTCCGGAAATGTAAACAGCACGTGGTACCGTAATACATTAAAGCTAAAAGAATAACACAAAAAAGTCCTAGAAGGTGTGCACTTTATCCACTAGATGGCAGTATGTGACATACTATTTATACAGGAAGTCAGGTTTGTGTAGCTTTTATTTAGGTTTTCCCCAACCATTTTGTCTCTTCAGTATGGGCTTGGTGCTGACCCAGGGCCACGGACAGCTCATTTATACAGGCAGTGTGTCTGTTGAGGAAGGTAGGTTCATCATCATCATCATCAAACCTACTGCTGGCCAGACCAAGTCTATTGCTGTGCTGCTGGCAGTGGTGTAAAGTAACTAAGTACATTTACTCAAGTACTGTACTTAAGTACAATTTTGAGGTGTTTTTTACTTTACTGGAGTATTTCCAATTTTCAGTACTTTACTTCTACACCGCTACATCTCAGGCAAAAGTTGTACTTTTGCTCCACTACAATTGTTTGAAAGCTTTAGTTACTAGTTGCTTCGCAGATATTATTATTATATATTATTAAACATACTTTAACCATTTAGGACTATTTTATACACAGGCTATTTTCAAACATTATAGTACTTTTACTTTTGGTACTTTAGGTATATTTTTATGCCAATACTTTTGTACTTTTACTCAAGTAACATTTTGAACACAGGCCTTTTACTTGTAACAGAGTGTTTTTATATTGTGGTATTGCTACTTTTACTTAAGTAAAATATCTGAATACTTTATCCACCACTGGCTGCTGGGAATAGGGAAGGTTAGAACAGAACATTTTTACCTATCTGTAAAATAAATGCTTACCAATAGCTTTCTTCACAAAATGTGTTCATATAGGTGTCTGCTAACAGCTCTCAATTAGTTCCAGCCCAACTCCTCGACTTTGATTGCCTTTTGTAGGAGGCAATCAAAGTTTGGGTACCCAGAGGGCCTGCAGGGTTAAAAACTGGAAAACTACAAATTGGCCAATATGAGCTTGTGGGGTGTCTGATTACGGGTTTTTGGGGGTGCTGAATCCATTCCAACCATCATTTTTTAGTAGAAATAACTCCCTGGCCATGAAAATCCATCACATTGTGGTGGCCGTAATTTAATCATATTTGAACTGGGGACCACCAACCCCCACACACACACGCACACACACCCTGTCAAGCACTTGGAATTGTAGGAGTTGAGGCATTACATTTAGTTTGACTCGGTTCCACAGTTACTGTAATTATTGTGAAAATAGCAGATCTACAAGCTCGGCTATTTAAAAAATCATGGGGGGACCCCACTGGGGGTCCCGACCCATAGGTTGAGAACCACTGCAGTAGCTCAGACATTGACTTGTGGTTTATATTGTTCTTTCTCCACAGGCCTCCATGACCTCACGTCTCCAGACCTCACCATAGCATCTGAATGGTACGTCTGATAATAATCAGAAAACACAGAATCGTTTATAACGTATTGATCACAAACAATAGATTGCTATACAGTCCCTTTGGGGTATTGAATCAATTAAGGACTACATTGAATTCAAATTTGTTTCAGTACAGTTATTAAACACTGTATTAAATCGTCTCTGTCGGGTGTCCAAAACTGTACACTTTCAGGATTCAAATTAAAAAGTTGCAGATCGACAAGCTCAAACCGTGTAGCTTCGCACCACTTGTCGAGCTTGTAGATCTGCTACTTTTGATGCCTTTGTGTGACGCTGTAGTATATGATCAAGTAGGGTATTAAATATGGAGATAAGAGGTCTCTGCCCGACAGCAACGAAATGCAAATGTAAGCAATTTAATGGCTATTATTGTAAGATTATGACCTTGCAGGCTTATGCAAAGGCAAAAATGTAACTTAGATAGCATGTTATGTAGACAGATGCCAGGACATTGTTGACCTGGCATCCTATAGTGTGTATAGTTTCAATGTACAGATTATTGTTTTTTTTAATATATTCTAAATCTTAAATTGTAAATTTTAATGAACCCCCCCCCCCACCCTCCCCCAGGACATACTGTGAGTTGGACATCGACCCTCACCACCGCAAGTACACACAGCTCCAGGCTGTCATACGCTACCTGCTGGGGAAGGAACCCGACCTGGAGTGTGAGTGTTATTCCCTGATCAAATAAAATAAGATGAGATCACATTAGATTATTAATCACATTGAACTCCAGCATTCCGTCCCTATAATCTGGGCATGTCGTATAACAGCCGAAAATAACCGATCCACAAGCAATGTGCTGCAACGGTGAGCCACGCTTTGAACGTATTATATAGGCTATTGTCGGCAAAAGAGATTTGGAGGAAAACCTGGGCGAAACACCGGGAAAAGACAGAGTCCGATGCACATTAATCTCGGGGAGACCATGGCTGCAGTACCCTGCAAAGCTGTTTTTCTGCTTCCCCTGTTGCAAATTTGGCACAAATAAGGACAGAGATTAGTATTTAAGCGATACGGTTTTAATTAAAGGGGCATAAAACCCTATAGGCTGATTTGATTTGTAGTTTGTTTTCCAGTTCAGGTTAAAAACTACAACAGTGTAAAAAAACATGACTGGCTAGCAAGTAAAACAGCTGTAGCTAATCAAAGTAAATAATGGGTGTTATATTTAAGGTGTGCCCAGAGTCAATGTGCAAGTATAGACTATTGACACACCCTAAATCTAACACATCCATTATTCATTTCTTAATGAATTAATAATTAATCAGTCTTTTGCTGCCTGCCATGTTTTTAATCTGCTGTAGTTTTTAACCAGAAACTATAACATCAGCCTAAGGGTTTTATCCCTCTTTTAATAATTAAAAAAACTGCTTTTGGAGAATGACAAGCACTGAAGAGTGCTGCTGCAACCCAGTCTGAAATGAAGCAAATGGAGGTACAGTAACAGTAACAGGGGAAACCATTGTGAACCGCCTACGTAAGGGTCCACCCAGATAGCTTCACCGTGCTAAAATAATGGCATGTCATTTAAGTTTGTCCGAAAACCATAAAAACTGAACCAAAACAAACTAACTTTCTTTCTTTCTTTCTTTTTTTTCTACATCCTAACATCCTACAAGAAAAAAAGTCACAATAAAACAATAAAAGAACAATAATGTCAAAGAACAATAAAGCATAGATGTGTTCGAAAAGGAGCGGGAAGAACCTAATGCTTGTAATGTCCAACTATATTATATTTCTTAATCATTTCACCCAAAATGTTATAACAATATATGACTATTGACATACAAATAACGCTGTCTGTCAGGTATGTAACATAAGAGGATTAAATGACTTAGGCCAATGTGTCTTTTGTCTTAGGCAGTTGTAAACCTGACTTAGGCCCAATTATTTTTGGAGTAAGTGACTTACTCCACAAATGGCCTAAGTCACATTGTCTTTGACTTAGGCCAGCGATATATAGAGAGAGAGAGTTGCGTCACGCTTTGATCTCGCCGCAAAGCGGGATGATGCCTCCTCTAGTTCCAAACATTGGAACTTCCTCATTGAGAAAGAGAACTTCCGCATTCCATTCTTACAATGGGAGTCTATATGCTAGTGTCGTCACTCTCATAGTTATATCATGCTGACTTAGGCTAAATAAAATGGCCTAGGTCACACTCTTGACCTACTGGAGTGGGAACAATATGATCTTTTCAACAAGTATATACGCGATTTTATCAGAGGTGGCCAGTGTCACGAAAAGCTGATTTAGGCAAAATTATGATTTTCCTCCAAAAATGACAAAGGCCATTATTTTAGGAAGGTGACGATAGGAAACCATAGGCACATTAAAACACTGGTTCTCAGAGTGGGGTCTGGGGATTCACATCCAGAAACAAACAATACAAAATCATTGACACACTACCCACAGTATATTTAGTGTTAACAGATACAATGTCTTTCAATCGTGATTCAGTCTGTACAGTATGTAATGGCATTCACAGTGGAACACCTGGTTGGTTGGTCTGCTTGACCTTACAGTCAGTTATAGATGCAGAATTTATGACCACCCAAATTATTCAACATCTCTCTGACTGCGGCTACGGCACAGAGGAAACCTCATCAGTCAATGCTATACGAAGGAGCTGCTGTCATCATGAGTGGGATCAGGGCTGCATGGGCTTCAGACCCCGTAGGGAGAGGAATATTCCATATATACACTCGGCTAGAGCCACCTTACCAGTGTTGCCATGTCCGCTTATTATAAGCGACTTTGGGCTTGTTCTGTAAAGTAGCTTGTAAATATTGGTAGTTGTGGGTTGCAGATTTTTGGGTTTGTTTCTAAAGTGTTCCGCCCTAAATATTGTTTAAACCAGTGGTTCTCAAACATTTTCATATCAAGGACCCCCCAAATTAATATGTAATTGTCCGCGTATACCCATTAGAAAACATTAATGCCAGGGAGTCCCCCTTACCAGATTTGTGTTAAAATGTTTCATTATTCTTCCAAATTGTTCAAATTTTTTTTTAAAGCAGATCTACAAGCTCACAATGCTATTGCCAATGTACTGTATATAGGTTTAAAGTGCTCATGTGGCCTAGTTGCTTCTTTTGGGCTTGTTTTCATAGACCTGGTAGCTTATTTCTCTCACAAAATCTGGCAACACTGGCCTCCAGCTGCACCTTACTGTAGCAGACAGTCCAACGGGCCAACTGATGCAAGCAGAGCCAAGTGTTAAAACATTCATTGATCTATTGGGTAGAGAGCCTGACCGTTGCCAGGTTTAATTTAGAAGAGTCTTAGACCATTGATTACCCATGATTTTGACTGGTTGTAATAAATAAATTAACACATTTAAATAAACTGTGACTTGATTAAAGTCTCTATTTGAGAACATTTAACATTTTTTTAATATATATTTTTTACTTTTGATAGATACAAAAAAGTTTTAAATTAAGTTTAGCTTTTATATAAAAAACATTTAACTTTAATTATATAATGAAGAAGAAAGCAAGTAAATAAATATCAAAATAGTTTTATTTAACCACCTTAAATAGCATCGTAAATCATTCAATAATTGTGAGCTTGTAGATCCGCTGTTTTTGAAAATGTAAAAAAGAAAAAGGATTTGCCTATAATAACATGCCCGAAATAGGGACACCAGGTTGAAAGTTGTTACAATTCAGCTCCATAATTGGCGATACAGATGTCATCAGAAAAAGTCAAACAAAGGCCGATATATATCGGCCAAAGTTCAGCTACAGTAGCAGCAGCAGCAGTCAACATTTCCGACTGCCAACAATACCTCCCCAAATGTGGGCATATTCATTATTCATGTTGGTACATTTATTATTCATTTTCATTTTTCCCTCCGACCAAATGCCCAGAAATGAATGATATTGTGGTTGAGAGCCTCACCTCTTCAAATGTGTATTATTATGTATATTATGTCTATTAGTCTTAACTGTACAGAAAGAACTGTATACTGTATGTCCTGGTTCACCTGCTCAGCCTCCCTCTATGGGGAGCAGATAATGTAGTGATGTAAAACATCAATCCCCAAATACTGTGTATATGGTAACCAAATGGTTTAACACTCTTTAACGGCTCTATACTTAGTTGACCAGATTCTCTAGGGCTCTCTACACAAAAAAAAAGAAAATAGTCGATCCACAAGCTGTCTGTCTGTCTGTCTGTCTGTCTGTCTGTCTGTCTATCTGGGCATGCCTGATGTCTATACTGAGAGATAAGATCCCCCAAATTGACGCGTGGCTGTCATCCTAGTATAGTATTGACATTCATAGACTGGCCTTCAGGTACT
Organism: Gymnoscopelus microlampas; assembly: GCF_963454915.1. Taxonomy (NCBI): domain Eukaryota; kingdom Metazoa; phylum Chordata; class Actinopteri; order Myctophiformes; family Myctophidae; genus Gymnoscopelus; species Gymnoscopelus microlampas. The sequence continues at coordinate 52,240,055 of NC_139943.1, read as the reverse complement.
TTTGCCTGTTTCACCTGCACAATGAACAAAAGAGCACTGACTGAGACAGACAGACACACACAGTTCTGATGTCATAGTACTGACATATACTACAGTGGTTGTACCTTCAGAATGTCAGGGGTGGCACCCCTCTGGCGCCTCTCTGGTACCACCTACTTTTGCGGTACCGCTTTTTTCTCTGTGGTGCCACTAGATGGCGGTAGAGAGCAACTAATGCCCAGACACAGGCATGTTCTGTCTATTTGAGACAGGGCTGCTTCCAGTCAACAGAGGCTGCAATTGAAGCTGAACTTGTTGAGAAGTGAAACAAATAATTGTATGGGTTATATTATCAAGATGTATTTTGGTAAATTGCACTCAGTGGGCTTTGAAAGTAGCAATTATTTATTTAAACGCAACTGTGTTTCATGGTGGAACAAGTGCACAGACATTTTACTTAAGTAAAAGTAGCAATACCACAATATAAAAATACTCTATTTTTATATTTACTTATTTTTAAATATACTTACCAAAAGCTAAAGTTCTACAATGTTTGAAAGTAGCCGATCTAGCTTGTAGATCGGCTATTTTCAAATGGCTGTGGCATAAAATAGGGCTAAAGTGGTTAATATGTATGTTTTATTATATAACAATTTATATCTGCAAAGTAACTGAAGTTTTCAAATAATTGTAGTAGTGGAGTAAAAGTACACTATTTGCCTTTGCAGGTGTAGTTACACTTCCAGCTGTAACAGTGCAATGTTACTTGAGTAAAAGTACAACGGTATTGGCATCAAAATATACTTAAAGTACCAAAAGTACTAAAATGTTTTAAAGTAGCCGATCTACCTTGTAGAACGGCTATTTTCAAATGGCTGTGGTATAAAATAGGGCTAAAGTGGTTAATATGTATGTTTTATGATATAACAATTTATATCTGCAAAGTAACTAAAGCTTTCAAATAATTGTAGTGGAGTGAAAGTACAATATTTGCCTCTGCAGATGTAGTGGAGTAGAAGTAAAAGTACAGTCCAGTAAAGTAAAAAAAACACCTCAACATTATGCACATGTAAGTTCTAGGCGCCCTAACCTGGAATCAAACCCTGCTCTGTAACTTGTAAGACCACTCTCTACTCCACTACACTACTGGTACAGTGATAAGTCTGTGGGGTCAGGACGTGCCTCGTTCTCTATGTTCTGTGCACTACTCCTTGGAAAGTCAGATAAAAAGCTTGCAGCTCCCAAAGCTGCTATACTTTCTGAGAGTAATAATAATAATAATAATGGATTTTATTTATAACGCACTTTACATTTTGTTACCAAACCAGAGTAACTTTACTAGTGGATACATACATTTTTAGGCTACCCTCTCGAGATAAATCAACAGAGATTTTATCCTCACACACGCACACATTTGTATTTTTGTTTGACTACTTGTTTTCAATTGCACTTTGTTTTCATTACATTTTTAGAGTTTTTCTCTCTGTCTTCAGTAGGCCTACTAACTGGGCATCGACTGCATTTTTAAGGTCAACCCCAAATGCATCAAATTCTCTCTGATGGTATGTTTGTAAGTCTGATGAATCTTTCTGATGCTTCTCTGTCAACGTCAGTTGAGTCCCGTTCCTTCATTAGAGCTTTCATAACTTTTGATGAATGATTAAGCAAAGCTGATTCAGAATGATTAAGCAAAAAATCTGAATCAGTTTTCATTTCTGTCTCCACACAGCCGATGACAACAGCAGTTGTAGCAATGCAACGTGTTGTGAGCTTGTAGATCTGCCATTTTCACTATTCTGAGCTTGTTGAATATTGCCCCTGACTACCCTTACAATAATACAACTAAAATTAACACTGAAACTAATTTAAAAACTCAACTAAAACTAAGCCTTTTCACAAACTAAAAACGAAACTAGCAAATCCACTTAAAATCAAATGAAAACAAACTGCAATTGAAAAAGTGTGCTTGTGTGTGTGTGTGGGGGAGGGCAAACTCCTGGGCTCTAAGTCCATTGTGATGACAATGAAGTGTGCCTAGAGACAAACAAAAGACCCTGGCCAAGGTGCTAAACCAGTTAATTTGCATGTCGTTGACAGACAGACTGATAGCAGAGATTTTCTGTGGATCCCAGCAATTCTTCAGATGAAAACTCTCATTCTCTCTCTGTTTTTCCAACCATGAAAAGTTTTTTGATTGATTGAATACTTTATTTAGAAGTTTGCAGACAAAGAGCACATGAAAGTAGGCCTACAGTTCAAATCCAAGGTCGACTAAATAGGAAGCTGGCTGCTAAATAGGAATAAGAAAGCCATATGGCTTGTTTAAATTGGGGTCCTTAGTTAGTTAGTACATTATACTCTCCTGTGTTCATTTAACTCTGTTTCACATTCTAAAACAATATAATTGTGCCGGACAGTAGTTTATAATGCTTTTAGTTGACTACTATACTGCCCTGCCAAGGCAGAGTGCAGTAACTACGAAAACAAAAATCACTGAAAAATGGGTTTAAAAGTGATTCAACTGGTCAGCCGAATGAGATATCGGCATATATGTGATATTTAGGGTTGGGTACCGAAATACGGTTCCGGTACGGAACCGATAAAGAAATTGTCGGTACCGGGTACCCAAACAAAATATGTAATTTCGGTTCTGCATATCGGTTCCTAGATGCGCTAAAAGCCGTTCAAACAAAGGCGTTAGAAGTCCTACACAAACAGCACAATCTGAGCAAAAATCACAAATCCGGTAAAACACCTATGTATGGAGAAGTATAGATCAGTAGCGTCTCTCCGTATGGAAGAGTAGACACTGCTGCTTCTCTACGGGCGCACTCAGCCCAGCCTCATTCCTCCCCGCATCGCCCCCCCTCCCCTCACTCACTCACCACCATCTGAACTGAAGTAGTAAGGAAAGGAATAACCTGCCCTGCAAACTTTGTAACCAAGATTTGCTGTTGTCAACTTGAAAACTAGAATCCACATGTCAGAGGGTGTAACGTTAGTTGGAAAACCAGCGCTAGTTAAGAACTCGCGCAGGGCTAAATAATTAACACCAGCTGTGAACGCTTCTGTTTGATTGTGTGTGTGTGTGTGTGTGTGTGTGTGTGTGTGTGTGTGTGTGTGTGTGTGTGTGTGTGTCTTTCAAAAATGAAACTGAAAGTGACTTCTTCAAAAGGAAGGAATGGCAGACCTAATATTATTAATGCATTTTGGCTGTGTGTGCAATAATGCAAATGCAGACATTATAATGCCTTTTGCTAGGCTAGTCAATATTTGTTTTAATTTCTTGAATATGGCAGGGTAATGTTTTGTGGCATATTGTATTTTATTACTATACAATAGTAAATCAATAATTCTACACAATAAATAAATGTTTTAAATAACTGATCTCAATATGGACCCATTATAGTTATGATAAGTTTTGCCATAATCATGTAGCTCTACAACAGAGGCACAGCCATGGCAGCAATGGTACAAAAAACTTTAAAAAAAATGTATATATATATTTTTTTAATTCATAATTTCCGGCTATTCGGTTTTCGGCCAAGTGTTTCCTGTATTCGGTATTCGTTTCGGCCAAGAATTTTCCATTCGGTGCATCTCTATTAAATAAACATTTGACCTCTTATTTTTTTACCATTTTGGAACCGAAATATGGAACCGATAGGAACCGGATCCGATAAGCAGAACCGGAACCGGAACCGGACTCGTAAAAATCCTAACGATACCCATCCCTAGTGATATTACACTAATTGTACATCTGTTCTTGAGGTAATTGTTTATCCCCCAACATCACAAAGGCTAATTTGACCTTTGGGATACCCAAATAAGTCGGTGTGTCCAAAAACGTAGTTACTGCTCTTTGGCTTGGCAGGGCAGTATAGTTACTAGTTACTGCTCTCAGACAGTAGCAGCTTTGGGAGCTGCAAGCTTTTTATCTCTGACTTTCCAAGGAGTAGTGCACAGAACATAGAGAACGAGACACGTCCTGACCCCACAGACTTATCACTGAACCAGTAGTGTAGTGGAGTAGAGGTTGGTCTTACAATTTGCAGAGCAGGGTTTGATTCCAGGTTGGGGCGCCTAGAAATTAATGAATAATGTTGAGGTGTTTTTTACTTTACTGTAGTATTACTTCTACTCCACTACATCTGCAGAGGCAAATATTGTACTTTTACTCCACTACAATTATTTGAAAACTTTAGTTACTAGTTAGGCTACTTAGGCTAAGTAACATTTTGAACACAGGCCTTTTAGTTGTAATAGAGTATTTTTATATTGTGGTATTGCTACTTTTACTTAGGTAAAATGTCTGTGTACTTCTTCCACCATGAAACACAGTTGTGTTTAAAGAAACAGAAGATGTTTCTCAACAAACATATTAACCACTTTAGCCCTATTTTATGCCACAGCCATTTGAAAATAGCCGATCTACAAGCTAGATCGGCTACTTTCAAACATTGTAGAACATTAGCTTTTGGTACTTTAAGTATATTTTGATGCCAATACCTTTGTACTTTTACTCAAGTAACATAGCACTGGTTCAGCTGGAAGTTAGATGCCCCATTCTGTGTGTAGTTCTTTTCATCACATACAGCCATTTTGTCAATCGAACTGATAGTATAGCGGTTAGTCAGATGTGTCCCAAAGGTGAGAGGACGGGGTACAAATCCCGCTTGGGTTCCATAGAATCTTGGGGAAAATGATGAAGTGTTTTCTTTTTACTGTACTGGAGTATTAGTGCACTTTCACTTCTACTCCACAACGCCTGCAAAGACAAATAGTGTACTTTTACTCCACTACTACAATTATTTGAAAACTTTAGTTACTCTGCAGATATACATTGTTATATAATAAAACATACATATTAACCACTTTAGCCCTATGTTATACCACAGCCATTTGAAAATAGCCGATCTACAAGCTAGATCGGCTACTTTCAAACATTGTAGAACATTAGCTTTTGGTAAGTATATTTAAAAATAAGTAAATATAAAATAGAGTATTTTTATATTGTGGTATTGCTACTTTTACTTAAGTAAAATGTCTGTGCACTTCTTCCACCATGAAACACAGTTGTGTTTAAAGAAATAATTGCTACTTTCAATTCATCCTAAGGACTCATTCCCTTATTTTCTATGTTTACAAAAAATAAAAATAACATTAACTTTAAATGCATTCACCCTTCCCCTGTTGCTAATACTGTACTGTAGAGTTCATGGACTCACATGTGCCACATGGTGGCCGTTCAGCCACACTACACCTTAAAAAAAGGTGTCAAATGCGGCACCACCAAGTAGTAGTGGCGCTACTGTGGCACCACAGAGGCACTCAGATGGTATTACTGCCATTCTCAAGTGCTAACCACTGTATATAGATTGGTCTCCGAGTGTGTGTGTACAGAGATCTACATACAAGCAGACAAACGCACCGCGAAGCGAAGCGTTTGTCTGCTTGTAGATTTAGATGACCTTTGTTAAGAAAATATTGGCACATCCACTTTGTTCAGATGCAGGTGCGTCGGACGGTGACAAGCAATCATGAAAAAAACTATCTTGAACAAAAATCCTGCACTCTGCTCTTGCTCAGCAGCATCAGTTTTATTCAAATTGACGTGACGTTCAAGAGTGTCTTTATAACGACAAAAGGTTTTGATCAACATGACCTTTCCCCTAAAACAGTCTACCTGTTTGTTACCTATAGGTGACGAAGTGCTGCTGCAACAGATCCTGTTTGACGCTGTGGTAACGGCTCCTATGGAAGCCTATTGGAACGCTCTGATGCTCAGCGACGGCGACGGGTGAGATTTTCATTTGTGTTTTTTTTTTTCAAGGTATGGCTCCAACGGAGGCCTGCCGTTTGCAGTAGAACCCTTTGGTCTGTATGAACCAGACCTGTTGAAAGAGAGAGTTTCAACATGCACTCTTTGATCTGGCTGAAATCATGTGGTTCATGTATTGCGCGTGCTTCGTGTGTTTGGAACTATTGGTTTGCCCCATGCCATGCGTTACTTCCTGTTATCTCTGAGCACACCCAAATTCCAAATCAACTAAAGGAATAGTTCACCCCCAAAAGGACTTTTTTCTATCGATTAGTCACCCCATGGAGGCTTGAATTTATGGATATTTTTTTTGTTTTTGTCGCGTTCCTAAGCCAATAATTTCATGACTGGCGGCGGTTCCGGTAGGAGACACAAAGAGTCTCCTTTGTGTCTCCTACCGGAACCGCTGCCTACCGGTCCGCTGGTCATCAAATTATTGACTGCGACAAAAACAAAAAAGTCTGAATGGGGTGACTAATCGATAGAAAAACATGTTTTTTTAAGTTTTAAGTTGTAACTTTAAGTTGGTTTTGGCAATAAATGATTGAATATTTAATATTATATGGATATTCTTTGTTTACAATGTTAGTCTATGTGACTGTCTCTCTCAATAGCTGCAGTATGAACCACACAGCTCAGCTGACTCTGCTTCACCAAACATATAAACACTAGTCCCCTCAAAAGTAGACTGTTGGCTGGGTGATGGCCTATAGGCCAGTGGTTCTCAAACTGTCAAGGACCCCCATAAGTATTTGACCACGGGCCCCATCTGAAAAGTGTTTATTGCCAGGGACACATTTTCAAAAATAGCAGATGTACATATCTGCTATTTTTGAATAGCCAACCTTTAGATGGATAAAATGGTTTGAATGATTATGATGCTACATTAACTTCTTTTGCTAATAGACAGCCTCCAGATGACACTCGGTGACACTGCAACCCACACTTACTGCCCAGACAGAAACGTACTATTTAGATACTGTACCTCAACAAAATGATATAGCCTATTTATATTATAGCACATCGAAAAACAAGACTTAAGAAAACGTGTGATATGTTCTTTTATTTTCCTGAACTGGTTATCTTACAAAGGTCGCAATCATTCAAAGATAGTATTTATCCATACGCAGTTTGCCTCCCGGTAGCGACAAATCTGCCAACTGGAATTTCCAGACCAAGAAAGTAAGGTTCATGTCCTTACCTTGTTTACATAGCCTTGGTGATTTAAGCTGTCACAGCTTGCCTGACTGTGAGATAACCCATTCAATCCGGGAATGCATTTGTGTCATTTTAAGATTTCTTTGGCTATTCAAAAATAGCAGGTATACAATCTGCTATTTTTTTGTTTAATCGTGAAAAATGTGTGCAAATCTTTGAATATATATTTTTTAAAGCGGACATTTGTAACTCTAATCTTTGCTTCTGGGGGTCCCTGGAACTAAATATTTTGAGATGGGGGTCTGCGGCCAAATACATATCATTTTGGGGGTCCTTGACATGAAAAAGTTTGAGAACCACTGATATTATAGCAACATAAGTATTTTTCAAAAAAACTGTTTTAGAAGACATTTGTAGAATCCCCAAAAGCAAAGATTTGAGTTAAAAATGTTTGCTTTAAAAATCAAAGATTTGCAAAAATGTTCAAGATTTTTCAACTCGCCGCGCTACGAGCTTGTAGATCTGCTATTTTTGAATAGCCCAACGTATATATGGTTATAGCTTAAAAAAATAAAATGACACAGTATGCGTTCCCGGATTGAATGGGTTAAACTAATTAGACTCGGAATGTGACAACTGCTGTCGATGCACGTATGATGAGGTAAATCAGCCAACACATGCACGCACATGCACACGCAGAGTTTGACAGATTGTTTTATCTGCTCGTTTTGGATCTTTTTTTTGATCTGGTGACAACTACCCGCAATTCTACTGCCTAAGGCATGGCAAGCGGGAGGAGGATGTCTGGTGCTGTACAGAAATATATAACTTTAATAACTTTAAAGGAAAACCTGATGTCACCTGAAGAAATGTTCACAATTGACATTTAAAAAAAAGTTAATAAAGAAATAAGCTACAACAGGCCTTGGTTTACCATGGATCTATAACGGATAAGAGGTGTAGGAAGTCTGACACGGGCTTCCGACCCTCTTCGCTGTTTGCTTTTCTTGCTTTCTTTTTTTACGGTATCAAATATGGCGACATGAAATTGCATAGACACCAATTGAAACTGTTTTTTTAATAACAATTTCACTACAACAATATTTTGAGCTGAGCTGAGCAGTATTTGCACACTGCTGAGCAAATGAATGGAAGGTACTGAGCTTACCGAGCGGTACACATAGCGGTATTTTGTTTTAAAGTGATTTGTAAAACCTTGCACATATACGGGACGAAAAGGAGCGCTCCTCTTACCTTGCCACATGAAAAACGTGAACAGTAATACATCCATGGAACGGCACAGTGAATATTGTAAATAAAGACGTCTGCCCAGTGATACTGATACATGCGATCCTATGTGTGTGTGTGTGTGTGTGTGTGTGTGTGTGTGTGTGTGTGTGTGTGTGTGTGTGTGTGTGTGTGTGTGTGTGTGTGTGTGTGTGTGTGTGTGTGTGTGTGTGTGTGTGTGTGTGTGTGTGTGTGTGTGTGTGTGTGTGTGTGTGTGTGTGTGTGTGTGTTTATCGAGCATTTTACCACGGGACTCAGCCAGTCAGAGAATCAAAGGACTGGAACCATATCTATATTAGAATGCTCACTTTAGCACATCTCTTTGCATTCACCTCACGCTCACCTCACAGCTCACCTCACGCTGCTAAAGCTAACATTAGTGTGTCATTGCTGCTTCGTCCACACACTGGCTAAACATAGCTGCAGGTTGCACAGGGAAGCCATGCTGTTTTTTATTTGCCTTTCATCCAGGGAGGGTTTTGCTGGACATGACACAGATTCTCTCTTTTTCACAGAAACACTGTGGTTCAAAAAAAAAATCAGGCATTTATTATAACACACATTCACATCAGGGGTCTCGCCCAGCCAGCGCCGACACAGTCTTCATACCGTCGAGCGGTTCCACTGGAGCAGTTGGAGGTTAACCCTTTAAGACCGGGAACACATCTGTGTAACCACCGTTATCTTAGCTCATAGCGCGGCACCGAGTGCCGCGCTATGAGCTTGTATATCTGCTATTTTGGAAAAATCGTGAAACTTTGTGCACATCTTTGAATATATATATATTTTTAAAGTGATTTTTTTACTCAAATGTTTGCTTCTGGGGGTCCCTGGAACAACATATTTTGAGATGCGGTCCGTGGCCAAATACAAATCATTTTAGGGGCCCTTGACATGAAAACGTTTGAGAACCACTGATATTACAGCAACATTTAGAAGACATTTGTAGAATCCCCAGAAGCAAAGATTTGAGTTAAAAACGTTCGCTTTAAAAAATATATATATTCAAAGATTTGCACACATTTCCATGATTTTACCGTGAGTGCCGCCCTATGAGCTTGTATATCTGCTATTTTTGAATAGCCCAAAGTATAAAATAATGGTTAAAGTGGTTAAAATCTTAAAATGACACAGATGCGTTCCCGGTCTTAATGAGTTAAGTGACTCGTTCAAGAACACCTTGCCGGGAGGCAAACGGAACGAGGGGAGCGTATTATTCATTTATCCTTTACCTGCCCTGATTTCCTGGACTAGAGTCCAGGGATTTGAACTGGCAACGTTCCAGTCATAAGCGTGTCTGCCTGTAGATCAGTACACACACTCGGAGACCAATCTATGATGTCAGTACTAAGCCTGTGGCCCGGTGGCTCCATGTTAATGCACAGACCATATACAGTAATGCTCTATGCGAGTTTGAGTTTGAACCCTGACTCCCATCTTATCGCGCCATGTCTCTCCCCTCTCTCTCTCTCTCTCTCTCTGCCCTTGGTTTCCTGTCTGGAGAATAAAGCATACACATACTGCGGGGAAAAACCCTACAAGAAAAAAAAATAAGCACTCTGCTTTCACCTGCTGGGGAAGAGATAATGCAGACAGTATCCTAGATTATCTGAGCTAATCTGCTTTGTTGTCATCATTTGCTCATGTTATCTTTGTGTGTGTGCGTGTGTGTGTGTGTGTGTGTGTGTGCGTGTGCGCAGGGTTGAAGCTGGGCTGGAGACGGCCTTCCTTGGCACTCGTTCTGGCCTCATGAGGATAACCAGATATACTGGTAAAGAGTCAAGAGTGGCCAAGTAAGTCTTCACATGGACGGAGAGCCATGTTGATCGTCATCTTTGTGCTTCTTCTTTTTGCTTACTTGTGCTTTGTTTGTTACGTGGGTTCTGTTTTGTTTTGTTCTGTTTGTTTCTCTTCGCTATGAAACACACATAGCAGTAGCTAAAATCATGCCAGGTTAATAAAAATACATTTCAGATTTGCTCTCCTGACGATCTAAAAATACATTGAAAACAACAAGGATAGGTTGTGGGGCATACTCCCTTGGAAGTGTTTCCCGCTTAGCCCCAGAAATGCCCCCTCCCTCACCTCCAGCTCGAATGCCATCTAGACAAAAATCCTGTACGTTTAATGCACCCGGCAAATAATGTTCTGATTCTGTCCTTGATATAACAGGAAGTTCCTGACTCCTGCTGACAAGGACAACCTGTTCACCGTGGATCACTTTCCGCTGTGGTACCGCTTGGCAGTGGAAAATCCCCCTGGCAAATTCTACTATTACTCCGTCAACGACAAAGGTTCGCTCTTTGACTTAACCTCGTTGTCCTTATTCTTACTCTGAACCTTGTATGTATGTACAGCATGTATGTATGCTCCTATTAGGTCCTTTGTAACGCTAGAAGGAATGATGCTATTTTGTTGTATTGCTGATCGTGTCCAGTTAGCAATTGAGTTAATGCAATCCTTATATGCATTGCGACACTCTCACTCTCTCGAAATCTTAAACGGACACGTAATGTTAATAAATATAAATTCATGGTTTTGAGATCCAAAGAACATAGATTAGGCCTACTGTAATCAGCATAGCTCTACTGTCAAGTCAAATATCAAAAGAGTTACAGAATACTAAGTACTGTATCTTGGCATCTGGCTCGATTACAAATGTACTTTCTAAATACCACAAAGAACTGTGTTGGGAAATTAATGGGAAAAAATATGGCCTCTTTAATACAGAAATAAAACCAGCGTTCCTTTGATTTGGACGAAGAGAATTGCTGAAGCTACTTTCCTACACTCAGGCACTTAGACTCCATTTGGCACTGGGCTCTAAGGTTTATTACTGGTGATAGAGCTACAATACTCAGTCATTACTGTATCCTATATGATGAGGTTGGCTGGTCTTCTCTGGCTGAGAGACGCGATAGTCATCGTTATCTGTAAATCTATAAAGCCAATTACCGCCATATATCACATCTACTGTATGTTGCATTGGGACCTTGGTCCGTTTTTAACTCGCTCCAGTGACTGGCTTGGTTCTGCAGGTAGCCTATACCTCCTGCCAAGTCTGATCTTAGAATGTCTGCTTTTAGTATTATTTTGTGTATTCAGGCTTTCAAAATAGTGTCCACTTCAGCCCTATTTGAAAAATAGCAAAAATAACGATCTACTAGCTTGTAGATCGTCACCCTTTTCACCCATTTTCAACTTATCTTCATAATAAATGGTCCTTTGTTCACCAGTATTCATCATAAGACGGCACCATTTCTGTCTACTCACTTTGTGTCTCAGAGGAGGGCTGTGGACAGTTCAGAACCAGTGACATTATCGGTATCGCTTTTCAACTGGTCACAGAACATTTATATCTGTTATAATCGCTTGTTTGACTGTTTGTAAACACACACGGTATGTGTGTGCGTCGCCCATTCCACCCGCGATTGGTCCCTTCTCTTCTAGCAGACATGGTAATACAATTTAATTACCACAAAATACATTGTGGTAATAGGAGCATAGCATACATACAAGGTTCAGAGTCATTTACCTGTAATACTTTTACAGGTAAAAGTCTGGTATTCAAAATTTACTTGAGTAAAAGTACAAAAGTATTGCCATCAACATATACTTAAAGTATCAAAAGTAAAAGTACTCCTTACGTAGAATGTCCCGTTTCACAAGTTTTCAAACAGCCAAAGTATAAAATAATAATGTACATGAAGTCTATAAAGTAACTAGTAACTAGTCAAATAATTGTAGTGGAGTAAAAGTACAATATTTGACTCTGAGATTTAGAGGCGTAGAAGTAAAAGTACTCAAAAGGGGAAATACTCCAGTAAAGTAAAAAAGACCTCAAAATGTTACTTTAGTACAGTACTTGAGTAAATGTACTTAGTTACTTTACACCACTGGTGTCACATGTCATACATAGATGGATGGATGGATGGATTTAATTGGCAAAAGCATCTTTTTTTTTTGTCAGATCTGAAATGGTTTTATTTGGCATGATGTCATAGTAACATTTTGTTTCATGTCTTGTCTCATGTCTCTTTGGCAGGGGTGAAATATGTGATCGCCACAACTTCTGTGACAGTTTCTTCTGGCGATAAGACGGCCATCGCTGGAGGTAAGTTGCATTAGCCTGGCATGGCCAGACTGATATCACTGTGTAGATATTAGTGTGGAATCTCTGTGTGGAATATGCATTTCCAAGGGGCGGGGGAAAAAAAGCCTCTGGTGATAAACCCACCCCATATTTGCATACTGGGCCCTGATTGGTGCACCACAACTTCGGGGGCAGGGACCTCCAATCGCAAGACCAAGTCTGCAGAGAGCTATTTACTTTATTTCACTGGCAGATTTGTCTAGTTTCCAGGCTGCAGTTACAAGTGTGGTCCAGGGACCCTCATGGTTCCTTGAGAGGGTGTAACTCTGAGAGTGTACAAATGGAACCAAATGGACCCTCCCGGGTCCATTTGGTTCCATTTCTACACTCTCAGAGTTATGGGGGTCCTTGAAATTAAAAAGTTTGAGAACCACTGTGCTACACTAAATGGAACAGAGCCTTCATTAGTGTCATTGGTAGCACCTGTGAAGGAAGCAAGGAAGGGGCCCAATTTCTGTCCAATGTGGCTGCTATGCATAGAGCCTATTGGTCATCCTTTAACCACTTAAGCCCTCTTGTATACTTTGTCATACCAGTGTCACACACACCAGTAGTCGATCAACAAGCTAACAATGCGTCGCAAATGTGACACATTGTGAGCGTGTAGATTTTGTGGGCTATTTTTGCTGTCTCGAAACATTTGGAAAATTCATGAAAGGCATCTGCCTATAATGACATGCCCAAAATAGGGATGCCAAGTTGAAAGTGGTTAAATCTGTCAGTGGGTTTTATAAATATTTAACCAATGAAAAGTATTAACAAGAGCGTATGAATAAATCACAACCAAATTGGATCCATTGAAACACATGTTCCATTTACCATTTCCTGAAAAGTAAAGGTTTTGCTGTGTTTATGCCTGAGGCTTGTGGTTTAGTGGATTTGCACGTACATACACACACGCAAAGGTTACGAGAAAGGGTGAAATGTCTTGCGTTTGATTCTGACCTCAAACGTATTGATTTGTATCTCTTGCTGGCAGTACTCTAGTGTCTGATTGATTTCCTTATCTGAACAAGGCTAATTGGGAATTAGGTGTTGGCAGGCTTTATAATCTTACAATTACGCCTGTATGTTTTAGTGTTACAAAGACTGATAAAACTGTGTTTTTAGATAAATAAAGTTTATTATTTTCAGCATGGGTAACAGTCCTTAATTAAAATTTCAAACCCTCATTGTCTTGGACAAACTGACAACTTTTCTTGTGCTTAACCCAGAAAATATGAACAAACAAAATCAAATACGTATAGGAGGAGACAGAGGACACATCTATTATAGCAAGCGAATACACGTGTGAAGTCTGAACCCATTTAGACCTGGAAAGTGGAAGTGTCATTTTAGGTCATAGCTTTATATATAGCAACATAGGTTTTTCAGAAAACTGTTAGGATTTAGAAGGCATTTCGGCTGTCGGGGAGAAACCTCCTATCTCCGTATTCTAACTTGTTGTGTTTTTTTCGTAAATGAACGCCCTACTTGATCATACTACCGCGTCACACAAAAGTACCTCTTGTAGATCTGCTACTTTTGCTACTTTTTTGTTTTCTATTTTCTTTTTTATCCCACGATTTCGTAACCAATTTTTCACCCAGTGCCAATTGCCTAAGCTTGGGCGCTACTCTCCCTCTGCCAGCCTGGGGAGAGCTCCGAACTGAGCTTCCTTCTATGCATGAGGAGTGAGCAGGCCGCTTCTTATCACCTGACAGGGGGGAGTTTCCTCAGTTGGACGTAGTGTGTGGAAGGAATGCGTTATTCCAACCAGTTCCTTCCCCCTCCATCAGGCGCCCCGGCTGACCAGGGGGAGGCAGTAGAAACCAGGACTACTGCATTTTTTTTTGTGAGGGGACACAGGGAGAACATGCAAACTCCACACAGAAAGGCCCTTTTTACTTTTGCTAATATTGAATTTGAACCCTTATAAGTAACAGTTTTGGACATATGAGGTTTCCACTTGACAGACGATCTGTATAATCAGCATCAAGTCTAAATGGGTTAAATACAAATGCTGATTTTTGAGGTTGACACAATTGCAATTTTTGTTGTGCTTGCACAACAACAGTAAAAGTTCTTGACTCTTAAAAAATTGTGCGCACTCACCCTGTTTTTTAATGTAGTTTGCAGCAGCAGCAACAATCTCATTACACTGTTAGGCTGGGAATATGAAGGTTGGGCTATCTTTAATATTTACTATCCGTCATTGATGAAGTATAGTATGTCCTGACCTACAGTGTTCTATAGAAGCTAATTAGCCCCAAGCTTAGTGTATGGCTGATGGCCTCTAGGTGCCAGTAGTGTTCTTGTTTTTTTGTTTCAGTTCACCTTCACAACCCCAGCTTATAGAGCAGCAACTCCCTGACATGACTCACATCTTTTCAAAGTGGTTGTTTCATCAAATAAATGATTCAGCATCTCCGCAGGTCTAACACACACGCAACGTACACAACTATGATACACAGGGTTCGACAAAAAAAACACACAAAACAAACAAACTTCTTAACCTCTTAAGCCGTACTTATTTGTACAACAAATAGAGAAAATAATAGTCAATCTACAAGGTCACAATACATCAATGCCTTGTAGAGCTTGTAGATTTACTATTTTCACTATTTTATAAAAATATTTTCTTGACAGTCTTGACAAATGTTTGACACATTTGCCCAAAATAGGGATGCCATGGTTAATGTGAACTTTCTTTGTGAAATTGTGATATTATCAAACCTAACTTATCAAACATGACAGGCTACATTTCCCAAAAAGAAATGCATCTATTTAATTGTGTCTGACCAGGAGAAGGGATAAAACATGATCCCCACTGGACGTTTAAAAAAAGAATGAATGACCAACGGGGGGGATATCAAAAGCAGAGGCTTTGAGGATTTCCCCGCCATCCATCCTGCCCGGCAAATCGAACCCTGATCATACGTTCTCTACTATTTGGTTTCGTTCTTCTAACTGAGCTACTCTTAGAACTAGGAGTGTTGATAAAAAAGAAAAGGCTGATCAAATACAGAAAAAGAACATTGTAATGCATGGTGGATATTAGGTAAAAGTTCACGATACATAAAACAGATACAACAGACGGTACTGTAGCTTTGTGCTTTTACAGGCTCTCCAACACAAAGAACAAAAAAACAACTTTGATCAAAGGTACCGCACCGCAACCGATGAAAGTAGAGACAAGCAGTCAAACAGAGGTGAATATGAGCTTCAGAGGCGTGAGGAAGCTGTCAGAGACACACAGCTCTGTGCAGCGTAGCGAGGAATACCAATCCACACAAAGCATCCACACCTTTCAGTAGACGAGCTGCACACATCCAGTTGTTTGTTGCTGAACTTAGTCCGGTCCATACGCAGTAAATCAGTTCCCCATCTAAAGTCTTGTCACCACACATACAGTGAGATAGGTATACCGTAGGTACTGTATGTACTGTATTCTTGCCTCCATACAATTCCTCGTCCCCCATAATAGCATGAATAAGATGAGAAGGCCTTCCCTGATTTCCACGGGGGGAGGGCAAAATTCAGTTTCATCTTCAATCCAGCTGGATGGCTGCTCAGATGGTCACAATGAATCGCATCCTGAAAGTGAAAGTCGGAAATCAGAAAGTGACCCCAAGCTCCTCTCAGAAGCTGCTTATCCTGTAGCTGTGGTCCATCCCGCTCGCCTGCATGGTCGGCGACTCGTCCGGCGAGATCAGCGACGACACCACGCCGTCCTCCACGTCCGTCTCGCCCTCCTCGGCCTCCGTCTCCGCTCCCCCCGCGTCGTTGACCAGCCGCTGGCCGCGGCTCTTGATCTCCCGCTGGTAGCGGGCCATGAGCGAGGCGTAGATGCAGCCGTAGGTGGCGGCCACCACCATCATCACGCACACCGTGCCGCACACCACGCCGGCCACGATCTGCGTGCCGGCCGCCCGCCGCACGCTGGCGGGCCGGTAGCGCTGGCGCACGCAGTCCTCGCCGCTGGCGGTGATGCGGCCGGTCGGGCAGGGCGGCGCTCTGCCGCCGCCGCCGTTGTTGTTGTTGTAGCCGCCAGAGGAGGCGGAGTCTCCTGCTCCTCCCTCTTTGACCCCCTGCTGGATCTGCAGGCAGTAGTTGAACATCTCTGCCGGAACGCTGCGGATGTCCCTGCCCTTCAGGTCCCTGGGGAGACTGCACTGCACCGCATCCACACGTCCATCTGGAAACATAATACACAGAGAGGGGGGGAGGGGGGGGACACAGAGACAGAGAGAGACAAGGATGGAGAGATACAGAGAGAGACAGAGACACGGATAGAGATAGAGAGAGGATAGAGAGATATAGAGAAAGAGAGATGAGGATGGAGAGATACAGACAGAGAGAGAGAGAGAGACAGACAAGGATGGAGCGATACAGAGAGAGACAGAGACAAGGATAGAGATAGAGAGAGGATAGAGAGATACAGAGCGAGAGAGCGAGAGAGAGAGAGAGAGAGAGAGAGAGATACAAGGATAGAGATATACAGTAGAGAGACGGGGACAAAGATAGAGATATACAGTAGAGACAGAGCGAGAAAGATGGAGAGATACAGTAGAGAGAGGAGGGAGTATGGAGGATAGAGATACAGTAGAGTGAGTGAAAAGTATGGTGATACAGGAGAGAGAGAGAGAGGGAGAGAGACCGAGTGCTTATAAATGCTTGTGTTCAGCAAGTCTAGAAATACTGCAGAACTGAGATTAATTGGCTTGATTAGACAGCTATAGACTAAAAGTACAAAATCATTCATTCCGCTACAGTCATAAACCACAGCAAGTCGATTAACGGCCTATCAATTCTCACACATTTGAGATTCAAAAGAGCCCGGCGTGGCAGCGTAACGGCAAACGGGCCCCGGCTCACCCCTATAAATCATCCACTCCATCCAGTGCTTAAAGTCCCTCAACTTGCAGTCGCACACCCACGGGTTGCCGGCCAGCTGGAGCTCCTGGAGCCCCAGCAGGGGCTCGAACGTCACTCTGTCCAGCGCCCGGAGCTTGTTCCCGGCCAGAGAGAGCCAGACCAGGCCCTGGAGCGAGTCCAGCAGGCCCTTGGGGAGCCACAGCAGACCGTTCTCGGACAGGTCCAGCGAGCGCAGCAGGATGAGCCCTCGGAACAGGTCCTTGCTCAGACCTAGCTGAGCGGCACTGCCGTTGCTCCCTTGACTGCCGTTCGAGCCCTGGAGGACGCCCCCCTCGCCGCCGCCGCCGCCGGTACCGGTCGGCTCGAAGGCCGGGAGGCGGCTGCCCAGGAGGTTGCGGGACAGGTTGAGCGAGCGCAGGCCGCAGATGCCCGAGAAGGCGGTGGGCTGCAGGTTCCACAGGCGGTTCTGCGAGAGGTCCAGGAGGTCCAGGCCGCCGAGTTCGGACAGCTCTCCCGCGCCCAGCGAGGAGAGGTTGTTCTGGGGCAAGCGGAGAGTCCGGGTTTCCTTGGGCAGCAGCGGTAGGATGGGGGCGAGGGAGAGCAGACCCAGGGCGGAGCAGTCGCTGGTGTTTCCGCGGCAGGTGCAGACCCCGGGACAGCCGTGGACCGTCCCCAGGAGACCCACTAGGATCAGCAGCACGCTGGACAGCACCGCACACACTGAGATGGAAGAGAGAGAGAGAACCACTGTATACTTCATTTGTATAGGAATTTGCCTTGGTGATAGTCCAAGCACATATTTTTTTATATTATAGCTTATAGTAATACCTTTTATTAACAAGGAAGTGTGTCTAGTGTGTCTCTGCTTGACTAAAGTTAGCAACTTTTTATGCAATCTGGGAAACCATTCGGTAAAAACCGGGGACACCATCTCCTTT
This sequence comes from Gymnoscopelus microlampas, assembly GCF_963454915.1. Lineage (NCBI taxonomy): Eukaryota > Metazoa > Chordata > Actinopteri > Myctophiformes > Myctophidae > Gymnoscopelus > Gymnoscopelus microlampas. The sequence goes on along the minus strand of NC_139943.1, from coordinate 52,221,862 downwards.
TTTGTGTAGTAACAGGAACTCAGTTTGGCTCCTCCCCTTTCTTAGTCTAGTTCCTCCCGGGTGCTTCTGTGTTTATTCCTACTAGCAACAACACTACATCTATAGAGCAGTGGTGCTGGAAGCTGAAAGAGATCACTTTGTATGCGAATCTCTGCATTTAAATGATTACTAACTATTAGTGGAAGTGAGAATATACGTATATCTCATAATGGCAAAATACCTCTAGACCTCACATGATGTCGGACATGTTCGTGTATGGCTGCACTCTGCATTTGTCGTTTAGGAAACGCTCTTCAGGGTTCAGTGGTTCTTGTTCAAGCGCGCTATTACTGTAGGCTGCGACGGGGGTCGGACCATTCCGTCATGGCTGGCTCGCTCTATAGCCTATATAGATCCATCAGGCTGGCCCCAGATCAGAGACAATAATGAATGGCGTGTCATCTAAAAGGTGTTTCACTCACCCAGACTCTCCAGCTGGTTCCCCCGAGGCCTGTCCAAGTACCACATGTCTCCGGTCCCACCTTAGACTATGGTTCCGGCATCTGGCTCTCAGTCACTGCCCAGTTTATGTCTCACAGAAGTTACAGAGGTTGCCCTTTAGAAATATAAGAGAGAGCGAGAGAGTGAGAGAGGGGGGTGGGGGTTAAAGGGATAGTTCACCCATTTTCCCCAGTTCATCCCATGGAGACTTGAAATCATGGATATATATATATTTTTTTTGCATTCCTAAGCCAATAATTTGATGACCAGCCGGAACTGCTGCTGGTCATCAAATTATTGCCTTAGGAATGCGACAAAACCAAAAAAAGTATCCATGAATTCAAGTCTCCATGGGATGACTAATCGATAGAAAAAAATGCATTTTGTGGATGAATAAATTCATTATTTCCCATGTACAATAAACGTAATACTTTTCTTTAGTAGTATTGATGCTGGGGTGTAAATAAAAGTATAATAATAGCACAATACATAGTGACCCACATACATAGTTCAGGGACATACTTGTGTAAGTTGCAAAGACATACGCAGTAGACACACTAGACACATACATGCGTACTGTATGACTATAAATACACTTTCAGCGTGAAATCCCCTGGCTGCTGCATGCAGCACTCAGACAGTATAATTGAGAGGTATGTAGGAAGGCGCTGTTTCACTGTGGCATTATAACGGGTGTTGATTAGGGTATTCAAAAGAGAGAGGCTTGACAAGTTGACATGCCTTTCATGCAAAGCAGAGAGCGGTGTTTTCCATTTGTTCACTGCAAGACACAACACATATTAGTCACAGGCTCTGGTAGATTTCATTGCATTGGTATTGCAGGTTTGCAATCCGAGTGATTCCTTTGCATTCAGTTCATTTGATTATTTTTCCTCTTTGCTTCCTTAGAAGCAGTGGTGGAAAGGAACTAAGTACATTTACTCAAGTACTGTACTTAATTAAACTTTTGAGGTATTATTTACTTTACTGGAGTATTTCCAATTTCCAATTAAAAAAAAAATAACTTTTACTCCACTACATCTCAAAGGCAATTACATTGATTATAACGAAACCACTCCAAACTTATACATATACTTTGGCAATTTGAAAATAGCCGATCTATGAGCTTGTAGATCTGCTATTTTCAAAGGATTTGTATACATTTTATACATTTGGAAACTTGGAAACGTGAGATGGGACCCTCTGCATACTTTTACTTTTGGTACTTTAAGTATATTTTGATGCCAATACTTTTGTACTTTTACTTATGTGAATTTGTAATGCCGGACTTCTACTTGTCACAGACTATTTCTACATTGTGGTATTGATACTTAAGTAAGAAATATGAGTACTTTTTTTCCACCACTGCAGAGAAGTGTGTTGAGCTACAGAATGTGACAGCGATCGTTTCACTGAGCACAACACACACACGGAGGAACAATAAAGTCTTAAATAAACTTTTAGCCATGCGAGAGAGAGAGAGAGAGAGAGAGAGAGAGAGAGAGAGCCTCTTATCCTTTCCTTTACATATCGCCGCTGAGGGGTACAAACTGTGTACGTCCAAAACCATTACTTTTCAGGAAATGGGGGAAAAAGAACCTGATGTGTTCCAATGGATCCAATGCATTATTTAACTCACTGGCTCTTGTTAAAACTTTTATTTGGTTAAATATTTATAAAAAAAAACACAGACAGATTGAGCAACTTTGAACCCATGGCGTCCCTATTTTAGAGCGATTATAGTTAGAAAAATTTGTCCAAAATGTTCAAGATTTTTCAAAAGTATTGCAAATCCTTTTTGCAATACTTTTTGCAATACAAATCGTACGCATTGTACGATCTCACAATGCGTGGTGTTTTTGGCAGTGGTGGGAAAAGTACTCAAATACTTAAGTAAAAGTATCAATACAGTAGAAGTACTTTGTTACAAGTAGAAGTCCAGAATTCAAAATATCCTTGACTTTTTTTGAAAGTATTGCGAAACTAGCCAATCTTACAGTACAATCTCACAATGCTTTGTCACGACACTGTCATGTGACAAAGTATAAAATAGGGCATTCAATTATGGAGGGGGGGTGGAGATACAAGGTTTCTGTCCAACAGCCACGATGCAATCATGAAAGAATATTATGTATGGATTAATCCTTTTCAAGCCTCTCTTCTGCGTACATCTCAAGAGGTTTTTAGAATTTGAGAGAGTAGGCGTGTGTGTGCGCGTGTGCGTGCGCGTGTGCGTGCGCGTGCGCGTGTGCGTGTGTGTGAGAGAGAGATATGCGTGACGGAGGGGTAGAATGGGAAGAAAAGAAAGAAATGAAAGAAACATCACTTAATCATCCTGTTGGCACCATACAGAGCCACAGTCGAGAGCTAGCTGCCTCAAGGTTCTTTTTTTGTTCCTCTGCACAAAGATGTTTGTCAGACCATCCATGTGGATGCCAACACAGCGCTGTGTCCTCACAAACTCGTGCGTCAACGAGACCAACATTTCTGTAGAACCGCCGTCACGCGTGATGTAACACTACCGTTGTATTTAGTGTTGCCACATTTTGCGAGGAAAAACAAGCAACCAGGACGTCGATGAAAACGAGCCCAAAAGAAACGACTGGGTCACACGTTAAACCTATATCTGCTATTTTCCCCAAAAATATTGGGGTGAAAAAGTGCAAAATATGGAATATTTTTGTAAAGATTCTTATCTGGTACTGGGTCCCTGGAATACATTATTTTCAGATGGGGGGTCTGCGGACAAATGCACACGGTATTCATTTGGGCGTCCTTGACATGAAAATGGTTGAGAACAACCATTTAGATAAAGGGCAACTGTACAGAAAAACAAGCCCAAAGTCGCCTATAATAAGCAGACATGGCAACAGTGGTTGTATTATGTGTTGGGTTGCTGCCGCGCCCGGGAGCCATACTGTTGTACTGATATTCAGTTGGCTTACTAAATGTGTCCTGGATCCAAATCTCCCTCTCAAAACAACTCAATTATATATAGACAATATATCCAGCCACTAGATGTTGCATCGCAACAACTCTGTGGCATAAGGTTTCTCATTTCCCTGAGTCACCGATCTGCAAGCCAGCATTCATGCAGTTTGCACCATTGTAATGCTTCCAAGCGTCTCTAAAGGGGGGGGGGGGGGGGGGGAGTACCGTCCCCCCCAAAAAAACGGGAGGCAACGATAATGGCGACTGTTGGCTTACAGATTTAAGCAAAACAATTATTTTGCATGCGCCAAAATTATTAAAATGATTATTTCCCAAACATAAACTTTCTGAGGAAAACTGATTGCATGGGCGGAGTGTCAGGGGATGCTGGGGGTCTGGGGAGAATGGGGGTCTGGGGAGGCTGGGGGTCTGGTGAGGCTGAGGGTCTGGGGAGGCTGGGGGTCTGAGGAGGCTGGGGAGGCTGGGGGCTGAGGGTGTGGGGGGGGGGGGGCGCCTACCGGCCCGGGGTTCCAAGGGCCCGGCCGTCACATCACACACCCGGACCTTTATTTTTGTTAGGACTTGAGAGCACTTTGCGGGCCTTGGCAGGCCGTGGCCCATTTAAAGCATTATCATCAGACACCCCTTCAAAACTATTTTGGGTAAAATCGTCATTAACAGCTGCCAAAAAAAAGTTAATTCCTACAACGTCATCATCAATCATTTGTCAACATTGAGTGTGAATGCAGGTTCCGATGACAGTGCAGCAGTGACAACAATGTAGCCTAATCAGTGACGGAATTAGAGGCTATAAAAATGGAGCCAAAAAAAAAGAGAAATGGAGCTAAAAAAAAAAGGGAAAGATGGACCAGGCAATCTCTGTCCAAATTAGGTGCATACTTCGTTTGACAAGACACAGAGGCCAACCGGGTGCTCACAGGAGATAAAAACAAGTCTTAAAGGTGTATGGTGCTGCTAGGATCAGCGGGACTTGTAAACTTTAAAAAAGAAGAAGAGGTCCGAGCACTCAAAGAATGTGGAGGAGAGGAAGTAAAGTTAAAACAAAATGTATTCTATAAAAATGCCAACATGTTTGGACCGGTTACGGTCTTCATCAGGGAGAGAACTGCATATTTCGTTTGGCTTCATCATCCATCCGCCTGTTGCAACTCCAGATGAGCCTGACGTTACATTGACGTTATTAATCCTCACTGCTCGTTACGGTACCTTCGTCTGGGTCAGGGAGACACATTAACAGGTAATAATAATAATGATAATAGTACATTTTATGTATAACGCACTTTACATTTTTTTTAAATCACAAAATGCTACAGGGTTTAAAACCAAATGGCACAAAAATAGCAAAAGCAGGGCAAAAGCAACAAACAGCCTTTCTTGGGGGAAAAAATATATACATATATTTTTTAAAAGACCTAAGGAAAAGCTTTGTTAAAAAGTACGTTTTGAATCAATTTTTAAAAGCATCGGTAGATTGTGGGGCTCTCAAGCAGTGTTGATTTCGTCGACTAAAACTATGACGAAAAATGTTCATCAACTACCTTTTTTCAAAGACGAAAACTAAATAAAAACTAAGATATGATGACTAAAACTAGATAAGATAAACTGACTAACTATATTGACAATTTTGTCAACAAATAAGAACTAGACTAAAATGTTAGTGATGGACTAGTGGAGAAGAGATACAGTAGAACTAAAAGACAAGTCAATTTGTGTCTGGTTGCGCTCAGGTGTTGCGCTCTGAAAATAGCAGATCTACAAGCTCACAACGTGTCGTGCGCCGACGCGTTGTGAGCTTGTGAGATCAGCTATTTTCAGCATGCAACCAAGTGTAAAATCAGCCATTACGACGCTATCAAGGTCCGCTAAAATACATTTTAGTCGACTAAATCAACTGTACATTTAGTCAACATAATCTTGTGATATTTAGTCGACTAAAACTAGACTTACAGTAAAACATTTAAGATGACTAAAATATTACGAAAACTAAATACAATTTTATTCAAATGACTAAGACTAAAACTAAATCAAAATTTGCTGTCAAAATCAACACTGCTCTCAAGTGGTCGGGGAGGGCATTCCACAGACGTGGAGCAGAAAGCCAGCTAGGCCACTGCAGTACCGTTACTGTAACTGTCTGCATTGTTAGTAAATTAAAGTTCAATATAACCTCCTAGCCTACTTACTGTATATCATGCCCAAACAGTGGTGAGTAGTAGGAATCGAATCGGTTCGGGTGGGAACCGTTCATGCGCTCTGCCTCCCGGCCCGTCTTTGAACTTGTTCCGCCACTACATGGATAGTAAGATGGATGACCAACGACAGAGCTATATGCTTCAGTTTCACTTGCTGTCTGTCTACTGTAATCTCATACCTACTATCTAATAGTAGGTAATCTAATCTAATATCTACACCCAGCATGAGATCACCACCTAATCTGGCGCAATGCCAGTGTGATGTCACAGCATGACGTCACGTCTCTAGTCATATTCAGTGGTGGAAAAAAGTACTACATTTTTTTACTTAAGTAAAAGTATCACTACTGCAATGTAAAAATACTCTGTTTTAAGTAAAAGTCTGGAATTCCACATTTACTTGAGTAAAAGTACAAAAGTAGTGGTATCAAAATGCACTTAAAGTACCAAAAGTAGAAAGTACTGATTGTGAAGTTTTCTAATGTATAAAATGTATAAAAATATTTTGACAAGCAGCTTGTAAATCGTCTATTTTCAAATGGCCGAAATGTATTACGGGCTGAAGTGAGTAATGTATGTTTTGTAATAGTAATCAAAATCTACAAAGTAAATAGTAACTAAATGTTTCAAATAATTGTAGTGGAGTAAAAGTACAATATTTGTCTCTGAGATATAGTGGAGTAGAAGTAAAAGTACTGAATTTTGGAAATACTCCAGTAAAGAGTATAAACACCACTACTAGTGGCCCAACTAGAGACAGAAGAACAAGCTAAAATAAGCAACTATATATCTATAGCTAAGAAGAATAACCAGATAAGCAATTATATATCTATATTCAAGAAGTAGATAAGCAAATATATATCTACTTATATTCAAGAGGAAGATAAGCAACTATATATCTAACTTCAAGAAGAAGAAGCAGGCCGATAGAACTCTATATTGAACTAGAGAAATAGCGATAATAGTGTTTTATATCCGATGCACTGAAGCCACATTGTTGCTGTCAGTGGTGGAAGAAGTACTCAGATATTTTACTTAAAGGGGCCACACCATGATTTTTTTTTTTGGGGGGGGGGGTATTTTTTGGGCTCCCCAGTGTCTCTTGTACCCCAAATTTTTTTTTTTTGAACATTCAGTCATTCATTCTCATTTCAGAGATTTTCAGAATGGGCGTGTCTGAACAGGCCATTTCAGAATGGCAAGGCAAGTGACATCACTTGCCTTGCCATTCTTCATTGCATTGATGATGGCCAGACAGAATTGCTCAGTAGCCCCCCCCCCCTGCCCAAAAGGACGTTTTGGTATTGCAGCTGAAAAAGCTTGAAATGACAGACAGTCAGATTGTGAGAAAAAATATCTGGATGTTTTTTAGGCTTACAACATGTTTAAAACGTATTAGGGGGCAATATTTATATATAATATATATATTTTTAATTCATGGTGTGGCCCCTTTAAGTAAAAGTAACAATACCACAATATAAAAATACTCTGTTACAAGTAAAAGGCCTGTGTTCAAAATGTTACTTGAGTAAAAGTACAAAAGTATTGGCATCAAAATATACTTAAAGTACCAAAAGTAAATTACTAAAATGTTTGAAAATAGCAAATCTACAAGCTCATAATGCGTCGCATCGTGACGAATTGTGAGCTTGTAGAACAGCTATTTTCAAATACCCTGTATACAGTAGGGCTAAAGTGGTTAATGTATGTTTTATAATATAATAATGTATAACTGCAAAGTAACTAGGAACTAAAGGTTTAAAATAATTGTAGTGGAGTAAAAAGTACAATATTTGCCTCTGAGATGTAGTGGAGTAGAAGTAAAAGTATTCAAAATGTAAAATACTCCAGTAAAGTAAAAAGTACCTCAAAATTGTACTTAAGCACAGTACGTGAGTAAATGTACTTAGTTACTTTACACCACTGGTTGCTGTCATAGCTAGAGTTGTGGGTTTGGTGGTAGTTCAGTTGGACTGTGACTGATTGTAATCAGTCTGACATGCTTGGACAAGTATGACCATGAATTATTCAGGATTATTACACGGCTTGGTTGAATGCTCGATTCTGATTGGTCAATCACTGAATTCAGTCGGTGTGTTATTTCTGGACGGTGTGTTATTTCTGGACTCTTGGAAGATTAGCCTCGGCTAAAAGAGATCCAAATAAAATCAAATCAAATCAAATTTCTGGATAATGATGACCGCTAGACTGAGCTCAATAACAGACCGCTGTCTGATCAAAGGCTCAGAGCCACCTGGCTCCGCTGCTTGATTTTATGCCGTATTCAATATGGCAGTCATGTAAATTAATAGGGCTGTCATGATTACAAATTTAAGTTCAGTCAGATAACTCATGAATAGATTGAACCAATATTATAAACCGAATATAAATTGTTGCTGTCCGGCAGGAACCAGCTAACTCCATTTTTACGCTTTTGCATTTTTTCTATAAATCAGGGCCATTGAACACCCTTTATGTCTGTGTGTTGGTTAAACAAATATTGAACCAATGAAAAACATTAAAAAGTGCTTCTGACAAAACCAGCTAACTCCATTGGCTCCTCAAATTCTCTGCTAAACCAGCGAAGTCCACCGGAGTTAGCTGGTTTTGCTGGGCTCCACCCCCTTTTGACCTCCAACCTCATTGTGAGCTTGGAGTTCCTTTCAGCTGTTCTTATCAATGATGAACAAAACCATTTTGGAGTTAGCTTGTTGCTGCCGGACAGCAGAGATATATTGAACAAATATATAGAACTAGAGTTTCGGGGGGCTACGCCCCCCTCAACCCCAGCCGCGCACGGGGCCCAGCGTGGCCGTGTGTATATTGGGGGACCCAAATCGCCGGAGTGAAACTGTGGAAAAGTTTTTTTGAAAAAGGAAAAAATTTGAAGAAATAATATTTGTTATGTTTCAGGGGGTCCACAGGGGGTCCGCGGACCCCCTGATGGTCCACTGACCCCCTGTGGAGTGTTGGGACGCGCGGGGACACCCCTGGAACATTGCGGACCATTTCGGTGTTTTTTTTTTTTTCATGAAGGTGGTTGCTTGTTTCTGGCGCAGGCTGTGCAAACCTGGCAACCCAGCGCATGCTGCCGCACGTTTAAGTGGCGTAGCGTCATGAGGGTCAGTGGGGCCGTGGCTCGGTCAGTGAAGACCCTGTAGTGCGGATGATATGTGGCATAGAGGGGCAGATTGTAAATCCACAGAGGAAACATCCGTGGGCTACCATTGGTTCAGCGATGTGTGGGGTCGCCCTGCGGCCCCTCCTCCTCCACCAATGTGCAGTATTGAGAGCCCTGACATCACAACAATTGGAGCGATGGGCACTGCACTGTGGTTGGTTAGGGTACACCTAGGGCCCAGGTAGAACCCAGTTAAAGCCTGCATGGGCAAACGCAGTTAGGACCCGCCTTGGTCCCACATAAACATGGGTAGTTGGGGCCCACCTAAGGGCCAGGTAGAAGCTACTTATAGCCTGCATGGGCATCGCAGTTGGGACTGAAGTGGATGCCGCTGACATTGCTGACATGGGGTCCATATGGTTTAGCCCACCTTGAAACCATATGGGAACTACGCTGGCATGCTGGCTGTAATGCAAACGCTGCATCATACCTGCAGTGTGTAGTTTGATGTTGTGTGTGTAGCAGATATACCTGCAGTGTGTAGATCAATGTCCATAGGAAAGTCAATGCCCAGCAGTGTTTTTTTTCCCCAGCAGAGTTTCTAGTGTCTCTGTGTCTCTGTGGAAGAGGTTGCACATGAACTCTGCAGCCGCACTGAGGCGCTCCAACACAAACACTCTGACATGAAGCTGCTTCACACAACAAACATCAGCACCACGCTGCTGTTTGTCCAAAAGACACAATATCTCCTCTCCCACCGACGTCATGTGTTCATTTATCGACAGCCGTACAGACTCCTTTTGACACATTTTACGTCGTTTATCCAGCTCTCACTGACTCTCCACATCGGGCTGTTATTTTGCTGCGATCAAGTCAACGATGTGAGAGATTAGCTATCACAGACGGACGGACAGGGGGTGAAACATAGTCTTGCGCCATGCCTTTCGGCCTGGCGGAGACAATAAAAAACCGAAAGTAAAGGAAATGGCCATTTCTGCAACAGAAGTAGTCAATAAACTATGCTATGAAAACATGGGCCACATTGGCAAAGAATGTAACAAAGAGGCAATCATGTAGAAAATAGCCGATCTCCAAGCTTACAAAGCCTGTCAACGTGAGGCGTTTCGAGCTTGTAGATCGGCTATTTTCACAATATTTACTTGTGGAACGGAGTCAAACAGAATGGGGGGGTCCCAGATCAAGTACGTGTATTTGGGGGGGGGGGGGGGGGGGGGGGGCGTGAAAGGGTTGATAAACACTGCTCTAATCGGAGCGAAATTATCTGAAATTACTACATGACCATAATGCAGCCTAACATGCGTTGCACGGGGCGGTGCTGCCATGACGTTAGTTACTGTAGTTGCTGTGGAGCTACATAGTTCTCCAGAAGACACACACAAACATACACCATCTACAATGGACGAACTGAGCAGCAATATAGACATTCACCACACGAACGTGCATTGTTGACAAAGTGATTGCACAGCCGCTGCAGGCATGACAACCAGGTTAGCGTTAGCGACATGGCAGCTATCACAGCGCCCTGTCCGTCGTGCTGCAACTGCCTGTGATGGCTACAGCAGTAACAGCAAGCTGTCTGCGATGCCATTGTCTGGAGACTGCTCTTAGCGTGACAGGACCAATGAGAGTGAGCGCTGTAGTTGTTGCTAAGATACGGTGGCGTCTCTGCCCCATAGCTTGTAGATCTCTCACACATGATTGGCCTAGGCTGCGTTGCCAGGTCTGACTTTGTGTCTAAGCAATGGTCGGCTTATTTTTGCGCGCCTTTGGGCTCGTTTGCATTGTGCGCACGGCAGCGCTTGTTTAGCGTACGTCAGCGCGACGTGGCAACGGACGTGGCAACGTGAAAGGTGATTGGCTGGTGAAAAGAAACACCCGACGTTACACCAGAAATGGTGCCTGGAGAAAATGGTGACCAAAAAAAAAGTTTTGAAAAAAAGGAAAAAACCCCCGCAGCGGCTGGCTGCTGTTGTGGTGATGAGGTCGTGCGCACGGTAAACGGTACGAAGCTGGCTCCCCTTCCGTTTTGTCCGACATTTGGTGAGTAGAATTAATTATGTTGCGCGGTGGAAACGGTGTAGTGAGCAGTGAGATGTCCCCTACGCGAGGCGTAAATTCAGCGCGGCCGCCGTGGCGAGTCAGTAGGCGACATGTGGTCTGGCGGTGCGTTGTTTATTCGATAACAGAGCTGTGGGGTGTCGCCACCGAGGGTGCGGAAGTTGCTCGCCATTTATATAGTTAGATGAGAATACAAGTGTCGATGTAATATTTTATCTTGGCGTTCAGGCTCTGCTATATTTTTCTCCCTGCTCAGCACAATTTAGACAACCATCATTAACCATTAAGAGCAGGGAGATAGATATATAATAACAACCCCCCATGGGGAATAGAACCAATAGCAGAGCCCACTGGTGGTGCTGGGGTGGTGGTGGGAGCAAACGTCGCATGACAACAACCATAACACACAAAGCGGAAGGAACGCAGACTTTAGCTTTAGAATTGAGCTTAAATAACCCGCCTGATTGGACAGCTGATTGCCACGTCAGTGAATGACGTACGGGTCTTGCATGACGCTGTATACAGCCACATATTAATCAGCATACTATGTAACCTCTCAAGTGTATGCTGCCTGAACTGACTTGCGTGCTACGTATCATTTGGCGATTAATTGTCATACAAATAATTTAGATTAACGGTTTAATTGTGTGTTTGACGTTGAACATTGGAACACATGAAGAAGCCTTTTAGGCTTCATAATCAAAACATTGCACAGGGCAGATATGACAAATAACTGAAATATACAAAGAAATTATTGACATATTCAATCATTTGTATACATGTAAAAAATAGCAGAAATAGCTGATCTGCAAGCTTTTGTAAGCTGTTGTAAGCTTGTAGATCATGCAAAAATAATTGCGATTATCTCAAATATGCGATAGGACGATTATGTAATAATTGTGACAGGCCTATAAACTAACTCACAATGTCATTCACAGCTAAACATTACTCTCAAGAATGTTTTTGAAAACATTTGAAGCGAGAAATAGACAGTGCAGTAACCAAAAATGTATTCTATTTGTTGTTTTCCGAGGCGATTTCATTACATTCAAGGCAATACTTAGTTTTGTTGTTACTTTTGGGTCAATTTATTAATGTATTTATCAAGTTGCCATGTGATAAGCGTTATAATTGACGGCGAGACGGTCATTGAAACAAACCCTTTCTGGGTGATTAAATCCCTCCACTTCGTATCGGGATTTAATCACCCTGGCGGGGTATATTTCTCAACAATGAACGGCTCGTCATGAATTATCCCTTGCATAATTGATTTACTATTTTTGCCACGTCCTTGCCATATCCTGACTTGCCTTTATCGAATGTGATGCATGGTTTGTTTCTGCTGGGGTCGGGTTTAGCCCATTAACACCAGGAAAGCATCTGTCATTTTAACCACTTTAACCATTATACTTTGGCTATTCAGAAATAGCAGATCTACAAGCTTGTAGATCTTATATTTCTTTATAAAAAATCATGAACATTTTTGCAAATCTTTGAATATTTTGTTTTAAAGCGAACATTTGTAATCTTTGCTTCTGGGGAACAGTTTTTTGAAAAAACTTATGTTGCTTGGCCACCAAAATGAAAAGATTTGAAAGATTTGAGTTTAAAATGTTTGCTAAAAATATTTATATATTCAAAGATTTGCACAAATGTTCATGATTTTTCAAAAATAGCAGATCTACAAGCTCATAGCGCGGCACTCGGTGCCACACTATGAGCTTGTATATCTGCTATTTTTGAATAGCCAAAGTATAAAATAATGGTTATAGATAGAATTCTAAAATGACACATATGTGTTCCCGGATTGAATGGGTTAATCAGTCAGTATAGTCAATATTTACTGTTAAATCAGGGGTGTTTTATTACTGTATGTTTTATTAATGAGAGTTGGACCCCTAGAGAGGATGTACAGATCCAAGATGGAGCAGTCTGCAGGATACAGCACAATACTGTTGATTTTCATTTTGTCAACTAAAACCATGACGAAAAATGTTCGTCAAACACTTTTTTTCACTGACAAAAACGAAATAAAAACTAAGCTATGATGACGAAAAATATGACTAAATATACTGACAGTTTCGTCAACAAATAAAAACTTGTCAAAAATGTTTTGGAGGGACTAGTGAAGAATAGATCCAGTAGAACGAAAAGACAAGTCATTTAATGCTTGGATGTGTTTGGGGTGTCTCACTCGGGAAATAGACGATCTACATAAGCTCACAACGTGTCGCAGCTCGACGCGTTGTGAGCTTGTAGAATGGCTATTTTCGGCCACACAGCAAATTATAAATTTGAAACACAAATACATTTTTGTCGACTAAATCAACTGTAGATTTAGCCGACTAAAATATTACGATATTTAGTCAACCAAAACTAGACTAAAAGTAAAACATTTCAGATTACTGAACAAAACATAGTCTCGGCCATGCCTTTCGGCCTGGCGGAGACAAATATGTCTAAAACTAAATGGAATTTTAATCAAAAGACTATGCTGTCAAAATCAACACAGCTGATATGTGTACAACATTAACTGTATGTGATGTACAGCAACCATCTATTGAGCTGTTTTAAGGTGGATGGATGCCTTTAAAACACCAAGCTGAGTTATAGAGGATAGGAGGCTGGCTGAGAGCATGCATCATATAGTCATGTTGTATAATATGTTGTTTTCATTGAGACATGACACCTCCGGAAAGCCTGACTTTCTGCATAACTTGTGGAAGTTTGTGCAAGTCAGCGTAGGATTTGGCAAATCTTTAAGTTGTCTTTTGTTTTTACTCTGTAGGAGTACGGGTGTGTGCGTGTGTGCGTGCGTGCGTGCGTGTGTGTTGATTGTCCGGAGCAGTGCCACATTTCTTCTGCCAGTATTCCAGCTTACCTCCACACATTTGTTTTTGCATTATGTTATATATATATATATAAATATTTTATATTTAACTTAATTTTCGAATGGAAATCAAATCAACGGGGGCTCGGTTTGGGTTCAAACTTGTCCTGAATTTGAAGATAATTGACGTCAACAATGTGACTTAAATCGATATCTCAGAATAAGTAACACTTATAAAAGTTAAGGGCATGCACCTTTTATCTCACCTTATCTCATCTCACTGCTATAATTGGAAAGCCACGATGTGCGTGTGCGTGCGTGTCCGTACGTGTGTGTGTGCATTTGCGTTCCCACACACACCAGCTGTCCAATTGCCTCCAAACTCGGTACAAATGTCCTTCATATACAATATACCTGATCAATATACATTAAACTGGAAGGTGATGGGGACAGCTGGGTGGAGGAGAGTGGTGGGGGTGGGGGGGGGGGCTTTCAGGTAGGAAGAGACCAGTGATGGACGAAGTACTCACATTTTGTAGTGTCAGTGCCCTATTGTAGAAATAGTCTGGTACAAGTTCAGTATTCAAAATGTACTTAAGTAAAAGTACAAAAGTATTGGCATCAAAATATACTTAAAGTAGCAAAATAAACGCAGCAGTTTCACAAGTTATCATATGTCTAAAATGTAATAAATCTTTGAAAATAGCAGATCTACAAGATCACAACACGTCACTTTGCGACTATACATAGGGCTCCAGCCCTACACATAGGGCTGGAGTGGTTAACGTATGTAATATTAATCAAAATCTACAAAGTAACCAATAACTAAAGTTTTCAAATAATTGTAGTGGAGTAAAAAGTACAATATTTGCATGTTAGATGTAGTGGAGTAGAAGTAAAGGTATTGAAAATTGGAAATACTCCAGTAGAGTAAAAAAAAATGTTTTTGATTCAAATTATGTTTAAATATATATATATATATATATATATATATATATATATATATATATATATATATATATATATATATATATATATACGATACGATAATACTTTATTGTCAGTTTGCACTGAAATTTGTCTTGCGACCCAGAAACAGCCATGTATGCAACATATAACAGTACACACATTTGACATGACACAAGAAAACAACAAAATACAAATACATACATAAAGACATGCAAAGACAAGAGCAATGTCCACCACTCAGCCTACCCCTGGCTTATAACTCCTGATTAAGCCTCAATGTCGTCTGATGGACAAAGGACCTCTTCAGTTTGACCTTATTGTATGTAGGAACACTGTATCTCCTTCCTGAAGGCAGCAACCTATATTCTCCATACAAAGCATGGCTAGTGTTTGAAGTGATATTCCTTGCCAACCTTATCATACTGTTATCATACGAGATGTATAGAGCCTCTGAAGTGGTTGTCCAACAATCTTTGAACAAATGTTCACTTGTTGCAGCAGTTGTGACTTTAAAGCTACAGACAGACATCCATACCAGGTGGTACTACAGTACTGCAGGACACTCATAATAACAGAAGTGAAAAACAAAAGAAGAATCTGTCTACTAGCACCAAAAGATCTCAGACGGCGAAGGAAATAGACTCTTTGTTATATATATATATATATATATATATATATATATATATATATATATATATATATATATATATATATATATATATATATATAAACATAATTTGAATCAAAAACATTTTTTTATATATATATATATATATATATATATATATATATATATATATATAATATGATGCCAAGTAACTTGACAAGTATGTAACTATCATTTAGGTATTTGTTAAATTTGACTCAACTTTTTGTTTCGTTTTTTACAAAAAAATAATTTGGCAGAGTTTTTATACTTTAATTTATATTTGTACTTGCATGTCTGTATTGTATTTGCTTTGTTCAGGACCCCAGGAAGACTAGAGGCTCATTCATGTGTGCCTACTTTCATAAACATAAATAATAAATAATAATAATAATAAACCAATAGATGCAGATGCAAATAGAAAGAAAAACAAATCAATCAATCAATCATCGATTTGATGTCGGATATCCACATGGGTTACTGGACCGCGTCTTGTCGGTTTAACACAAGTTCCCTCTAATCACGTCAAAGTTCAATGTCAATCCCATCCTTCACGTCACGCCTTCAGGTCGTCGGTCACGTAGCGGCTATTAGTTCCTTGTCCAGTCAATCTGATCCATAGCCGGCTGACTGCCCGATCAGTCAAGGCCTTTTCAGCTTAAAAAACCCTGCCTGTAAGAGGATGATGAACCTGGCCCTTCATCCACGCCTCGGGGGGCCCTGAAGGTCTTACAGAGAGAGATTAGTGTCCTGACCTGTCACACACTGTCATAAAGTCACACTGTTATATTGTCACATAATTACAGATGGGTTTGTTGCATCAGGAGGGCATCGTTGGTAGGAAGAGGCCCCACCCCCCACGTCAGAACCCCAGACCATTAAGCCTAATGTACAGTACACTTACTTTATTATACAAGCTCATAATAACGCAAATAGCTTTTAGGTCGGCTATTTTCTATGGGTGCCACCGTCGTACGATGGAGTATAAATCAGGCTTTATGAAGCATGTGAGGTTTTATGACCTACAATCAACTTGGCGTGGCTTTTAACCCTTTAATACCGGGAAACGCATCTGTGTCATTTTAAGATTTCTTTGGCTATATAAAAATAGCGGATATACAAGCTCATAGCGCGGCACCGAGTGCCGCGCTATGAGCTTGTAGATCTGCTATTTCTTTTTTAAATTGTGAAAATGTGTGCAAATCTTTAGGTTGAATATATATATATATACTTTTTTAAAGCGAAAGTTTCAAATCTTTTTACAAATTCACTCAAAAAAAAAACTCAAAATGTTACAAATGTCTTGTAAATCCTAACCGTTTTTTTTTCCTAAAGTTTTTTTTCTTAATTTTTTTTACTTATGTTGCTCATTATTATTATCAATGGTTTTCAAACTTTTTGTGTCAAGGACCCCCAAAATAATATGTATTTTTCCGCGAACCCCCTCCCATCTAAAAATATTTTGTTCCAGAGACACGATTTTTCTAAAAATAGCAGATCTACAAGATTTTTGAATAGCCAAAGAAACCTTAAAATGACACACATGCGTTTCCTTCCCGGCCTTAAAGGGTTAATGCAAAGCTCACATAAAGGCATAAAGAGCAATAGGATCAAAAATCGACGGCAATCCCTTAATCTCTGTTTATTTTTGACTCTGGGGATCGGATTAAAATATACACACATGGGCAGTATACATCGTCTCTGTCGGGTGGAAATCTCATATGTCCAAAACTATTCCTTTTCAGGATTCAAATAAATGAAAAAAAAATGCAAAAGTAGCAGATGTGGATCTGCTATTTTTTATGCTTTTGTGTGACAACAATAATAAACTGAATAGTGGGGTAAGGCAACCTTAGGCACGACCCCCTGCGGTTCGTTTGAAAAAGCCTATGCGTGCATCATCATGCAAAACTTGAACACACGCGTGCATAGAAAACATAAAAAACACACACACACACACACACACACACACACACACACACACACACACACACACACACACACACACACACACACACACACACACACACACACACACACACACACACACACACACACACACAGAGCTCCCGGTTGGGGACTTGTCCGACACAAAAGGGAAAGTGGGGAAGGTGCAACGCAGTACAGTATGAGTATGTCATCCTGCATTTATAGAGCTTTTAACTAAAGCAGCCCCTGGCCACACTCTTATTCATCCTCTCTCTCCTTTCTTTCTTCTCTCTCTCTCTTTCTTCTCTCTCTCTCTCTCTCTCTCTCTCTCTCTCTGCCTCTTTCTCTCTCTGGCTCCTGCATCCTAGTCTTCCATTCACCTCCCTGAGTGCATCCATCCACATTCTCTCTGCCCTACTTGTCTCCATCGCTACTTGAGGTCTTTTATTTTTCTTCTTTCTTTTTTTTCTTTCTTTTTTTTTTACCGGAGGTCTGGCATGTTCAACCCATTGACTGCCTGCACTCTCTGAATAATTCACGCTGGTATACCTTTTTTTTTAAAGTAATTTCTGTTTTTGCTCTTCTGAGCCTTTATTTGATAACACAGAGAGAGAGGGTTGGGGATTGACATGCAGCAGATTCAATTGTGTCAGAGTCAACATGCAGTGCACTGGGAGCAATTCACTCTTCTCAGTTTGTACATGGTCTAGAACAGTGGTTCTCAACCAGTGGTCCAGGGACCACCAGTGGTCCTTGGGGGATTAAAATGATTGCCAAAAATATTATTTTTGGCATATTTGGCTGTTCAAAAAATAGCAGATTTACAAGCTCATAGCGTGTAGACCTACGTTTTGTTTAAATACAGATGTGCCACTTCACACGTTACTGTTCTTTCCCTGAAAGTGCCCTGAAAATGCATTTTTTCCTCCCTGTTCTGCCCTTAAAAATGCACTGTTTTGCCCCTGAAAAGAAGTTGTCACTACACACCCCCGTTTCTCCCTTCAACAGACATCGATATACATGAGAACAAAAGAATGTGTGTTGAAGAAGGTGTGAGACTCATTATGAGGCGAAAGGTGATTTGAAGAGGTCCTTGACCAGCTGCTCAAATTAATTAGCATCATAAAAGCAGTGATCATCAAAATAATTCAGCATTTTAAATGCCCTTCTTTGTCTCTCTTATTGCCCTGGGAATCCCCTGAAAATGTACTGTCTTGCCGATGGCAGGACATTTGAAGTTTTGAAATGGCACATCTGTACCTGGCACAACATATTGTTTAGATGGGGGGGACCCCCAAATACATATCATTTTGGGGGTCCTTGACATGAAAGGGGTTGAAAACCACTGGTCTAGAAGAGAGAGGCAGTGGATATGGTATATGGTGTGTGTGTGTGTGTGTGTGTGTGTGTGTGTGTGTGTGTGTGTGTGTGTGTGTGTGTGTGTGTGTGTGTGTGTGTGTGTGTGTGTGTGTGTGTGTGTGTGTGTGTGTGTGTGTGGAGTAGGCTCTAGACCCGGATGACACTGGTTAAAAATGTATTTTTTGAAAGCCTTTCTGTATTTTCTATTCTTTACACGGGATGTGCATATATGTCACACATGGATTTAATCACGTGATCAATATGATGTCAGAGATCATAATAGCCACGCTTTTAATAAACCCAGTCTTGTTTACTTGACTTGTGAGTTTATATGGTTTGTTTTTGAGTGACTTCCATGGTTCGCCAAAATGTCATCACGACAACCATCTAAAATCATGCCACATCGTCCCTGAAAGCACATCTGTATTTTTAAATCCTCAAATTATTAATGTTTTTGTGAGATTATAGAAGGTGTCAAAAAAAGCTGTGAAAATTGTGCTGAAAGGCAAGCTTGTCAGCGTGCAGCGTCGTCACCCAGAGATTAGCTGTCTGCTGCTAATGTGCAGTATATATGGACTCAGTGACACCTTGATTAATCCGTTAAGACCGGGAACGCATCTCTGTCATTTTAACATTTCTTTGGCTATTCAAAAAATAGCAGATATACAAGCTCATAGCGTGGCACTCGGTGCCGCACTATGAGTTTTTTCTGCTATTTTTTTGAAGAATTGTGGAAAATGTGTGCACATCTTTGAATATATATATGTTTTAAAGCAAACATTTTTAACTCCTATCTGTGCTTCTGGGGGGTCCCTGGAACAACCTATTTTGAGATGGACGTCCACGGCCAAATACATATCATTTTGGGGGTCATCATCCTTGACATGGAAAAGTTGGAGCACCACTGATATTGCAACATACTGTTAGGATTTAGAAATATTTTTTTAGATTATGTATTTGGCCACGGACCCCCATCTCAAAAGGTGTTGTTCCAGGGACCCCCCCAGAAGCAAAGATTTGAGTTACAAATGTTTGCTTTAAAAATATATATATTCAAAGATTTTCACAAATTTTCCACGATTTTCAAACATTTTGAAGATCTTCAAGCTCCATAGCAAGGGACTCGGTACCGCGCTATGAGCTTGTATATCTGCTATTTTTGAATAGCCAGAGACATCTTAAAATGACATAGATGCGTTCCCGGTCTCGATGGATTAAAGCCACTGGGACAGAGTTTTATGAATCCAGATGGCGTCTGAATAGCAAGTCCCTCTACTGCTTATTCTGCAGACGGCAGTAAAATGTTCCGTGTCAATTTAACTCAGAAGAGTGGACAAATGGAACCAAATGGACCCAACCCCAGAGATTGTATACTCTTTTACTGTGTAGGAAGGAGTCCAATGACAATCACTCCCACTCCAGAAAGTTTACTTTTGGAGATCTGTCATCAAACAATAGAGAAAACCCTTTCCTCTCTTCTCTTCATAATTTTTTAAGGCGGTTAAGGTCTTTGCCTTGTCATCAGCCATCAGCTGGTCAGAAGCTGCTGAGAAGCCGAAATTGAATTTCAGCTTCACCCCTTTCTTTTTTGCTTTCGTGCATGTCGTACACGTCACATGACAGCTACTTAGAAATGCCTAGGCGTCAATCAGAAAATGAGACAGGTTAGTTTTGTGTTCCATTATTCATATTTAATGTAACTGTCTGTAATTGTAAACTTTGAATTAATAATTGACTTTGGGAGAATTTTTGATCAAGCTACAGAGATAGTTCTTCTTCCCCTACATGCAGTGATGTGCTGCAGGATATTGTAATCATTCGGTATGTATATCAGTGGGTCCCAAAAGGATTTTGGGGGGTCCCCAGATGATTAGCTTAATGTGCAAAATCGTTTTCTCACTCAACAGTTAACAAACCAACATACAGTATACGTGTAAGTGTATACAGGGTATCTGCACATTTATAAAGTGACAATTTAATGACTAAAACGCAAAACGGAAAAAACGAAAAGACTGATAACTCGTAATTTTACAGTTTTCGGCACCAAAGCGCTACTCTTTGAAAACATGTCATTTTTACGGTTTTGGCACCCGATGTGTTAAGACCTTTTTAACACCAAATAGTCAAATAGTATATAAGAAAGAGGCAAACGTTGTGAAAATAGCCGATCTACCGATAGCCGAGTTCAGCTATTGTCACAATATTTATCTGTGGAACCGAGTCAAACTAATCAAAGGCAAGGTCAGGAACAACAGCTGAGCCTCCAGGATGCTGCATCTCTGGTCACTCACGTGTTCCTCGTGCGACAAAACAAGACGACCTCAGGATAAAACAAACAACCAAAAAGGTGTTGCTATAGCAACAGATGTGGATGTGGGAATGTGTGCTAAGAGTTCAGCTCTGGTGAATGTCATTCTGATGAGGATCGCAGTGAAACCAGAGGGCCAGTTGGGAACAGTAGCATACTGTATACTGCTAGACCCCCCAGTCTTCAATGGGGGTCCGGGGACCCCTAGGGGGGTCCTTAGAGTTAATACAGGGGGGGCCGCCAAATCTTTTTGCGATAGGATTCTTTTTTTACATTAACCACTTGAACCCTAGCGTCCCTATTCTGAGGGGAACATTAGCCGAAAATAGCCCCTGTCCCTGCTTCATCTCCCTCTCTCAGCTAAGGGGGTCCTTGGCCTGAAATACATTGAAGTGGGATTCTTCTTTCATGAGGTTATTTCAAGGCTGTTTATTCTTTTATTTATTTATTTTATTAAGACTATAGACATTTTTTATTCTCCCCAACTTAGCCGTTATGCCAATAGGCTCTATGCACAGCAGCCATATTATCACTTCCTTCACAGGTGTTACCAATGATACTAATGAAGGCTCTGTTCCATTTAGTCTAGCACAGTGGTTTCCACGACCCCCATAACTCTGAGAGCTTGTAGACCTACGTTTTGTTTAAATACCTGGCACAACATATTGTTTAGATGGGGGGGAACCAAATGGACCCTTACGGGTCCATTTGGTTCCATTTGTACACTCTCAGAGTTACACACCTGTAAGGGGCCATTTGGAAGCCCATGAGGGTCCCTGGACCCCAACTGTAGACCCACTGGTGTAACAGTGTTTCCAGTGAGCCAGCATGCATGCACAAAATCAGCACCCTGACTCTGTTTGACCAGAATGGAACAGAGCCTTCATTAGTATCATTGGTAACACCTGTGAATGTCTTCATAATATGGCTGCTGTGAATAGAGCCTTTTAAACCTCTTGCTCACATTGCTGTGTTGCCACTCAGCTGTCGTTGTACCCTATACCGGCTCACCTTCCTGTGTGGAGCCCCAACCGAGAGGACGTCCGTCCTACTTCTCATGTTCAACACCCCCCCTGCAGACAGGAGTATGTGCTCCCCGCCCCGGCTTCCCTCCCCTGAACACAGGCAATCGCGTTTGTGTATAATAGAGCACTTGCCCTATAGCCTTGACGACCATGCAGTCTTATGCAATTAACCCATTAAGACCTGAGGCCGATTCTAAAAAATGTCTTCTAAATCCTAACTGTTTTCTGAAAGATCTATGTTGCTATATATCAGTGTTGCTCAAACTTTTTCATGTCAAGGACCTCCAACATTATATGTATTTGGCCCCATCTCAAAATGCTTTGTTACAGGGACCCCCAGAAGTAAATATTTGAGTAAAAAAATGTTTGCTTAAAAGATCTACAAGCTCCTAGTGCGGCACTCAGTGCCACGAGGAGCTTGTATATCTGCTATTTTTGAATAGCCAATGTATAAAATAATGGTTTACGTGCGGTTGGTTTACAGATGCGTTCCCGGATTGAATGGGTTAAAGTGTAATTTAGATGGCATGTTATTTAGACAGATTGCAGGTTCATTTGTTCGTATAGTTTCAATGTACATATTACATATTTTTTGAGATATTGTAATGTGTAGACTGATGATAGGTTCTTGGTTTACCTATGATCCTAGATTACTGTCTCTATGCATCTGATGTATTACCTCGTGTTTACCTTGCTTACTGTGAATCGCTCTGGATTAAGAGTGTCTGCTAAATTGTAAATTGTAGACTCTTGGTCAAAACTGGATGCATCGTGCTGGATTCGAACACCTAGACTCTTGGATGTGAGCAGGTACTTTAATCCCTGCACTACCCCAGTGGCCCACAAGGCTCT
Source organism: Gymnoscopelus microlampas (assembly GCF_963454915.1). Taxonomy (NCBI): domain Eukaryota; kingdom Metazoa; phylum Chordata; class Actinopteri; order Myctophiformes; family Myctophidae; genus Gymnoscopelus; species Gymnoscopelus microlampas. The sequence continues at coordinate 52,199,120 of NC_139943.1, read as the reverse complement.
TCCTTCTACCTCTCATTCGAACAAACCATTTAATTACTCTATAGACGAATCCACAGAGCGCTGCGGTGTCAGACTCCTGCTGTGGTGTGCATACTGACACCGCAGTTATGATTGCGCCAGGGGAGCGCTCTGTGGATTTGTCTATACACTCCAAACCACTTCAACCCTAGACTCCCTATTCCTGGGGCCAAAACATTCTGATGAAAATGGCCGATCGACAAGCTCACACAAGGCATCGTAACGCGACACGTCGTGATCTTGTAGATCGGCTATTTTCAGGGAAGAGATTTGGGGTTAGAGTGAAATACTACAACAATCTATTAGAGCTGGTGTCTGAAAAACGTATGTTGCTATATCAGTGGTGCTCAACCACTTTTTCATGTCAAGGACCTCCCAAAATGCCATGGACCCCCATCCAAAATATTTAGTTCCAGGGACCCCCAGAAGCATTAAAGATTTGAGTTACAAATGTTTGCTTTTAAAAATATATTTTTTTTTAAAAGCGAAGATTTGCAAAATGTTCAAGATTAAAAAGACAAAAACAAGCAGATATACAAGCTCATAGCACGGCACTCAGTGCTGCCCTATGAGCTTGTATATCTAGTATATCTATTGGATCTATATCTAGTGGAGTTGTATATCTATAGTTTTTGAGTAGCCAAGGACATCTAAAATTACAAAGATGCATTCCGGGATGAAATGTGTTAAAAGCAACACAATAAAAAGGATGAGTGTGTCAGTCAATGTTTTTTGACCAGTATTGCAGTATTGATGGAGGACAGATGTGGGATAAGCACTTCTGTTATTGGCTGTCCATGTGGTTCTGTATCAATAAATGTACACAGTGTAGTTATCGATCAAAGAATTATTGGTTATGCTGCTTTTAACCATAATATTTTGATTGATAACACAACTGTGTACATTTGCAACTTTTTTTTCAATCCATTTTTTCAAGACAATCTTTGACATGTTTTGAAATGTTTTGCCTATGATATGCCCAAAACAGGGACACCAGGTTAAAAGTGGTTAAACCTCTTTTAACAAATTCCTCATCTTTGCCTTAAGCTCTGCTATAGCAGCTTCACTACACTGTATGAATGATCCTAAACCACAGGCTACTGAAGAGTTGTCATTCCAAGGTTCCTTGGATTTCTAGCTGCAGCGTTTTGCTGCCGTTTTCAGCATTATACTGTAACTGGCCTGCTGCTTAATGGCCAATGACAACTTCTCCCCGTGGCTGCACTTAGACGTTTCTGTTTTGTCTCGTTGGAATACAGCAGCAGGAGAAGCCATGCTGTTGCTTGCTCTTAAATGAACCCTTCTTGCGTCCCAATTCTGGTGGGCGAACGTCCTGCTAAAATAGCAGGTCTATATACAAGCTTGAAACGTGTTGTGAGCTTATAGATCGGCTATTTCTGCCCGAAGAGCAAGGAAAAAAAGAAGCGATCCTACTTGTATAGACCCCTGGGGGACTTTGTTGGTCAACAAAGTATATGCGGTTTAAGTGGTTATGTTTGTTTTGTTTGTGTTTTAGGTAAAGATTGTTACTGCATCCTGCCTCATGTGCAGTGCGGTGCAACGGTGTGGAAGAATGTGCAAATCATACGTAGAGTACAGTACATACAAGGCATGAATGCCTGCATATACACACATTTAGGAGAGATGGAAGGACAAACAAACAAAACACACGTGCATACTGTACACATACACAATTAGCCACACATGTACAGTACATGAAATATGCACAGGGCACAAACTCTTGGACACAGAAGCTCACAAATACATACACTCTCTTTCTCTCGCTCTCCCTCTCTCTCTCACACACACACACACACACACACACACACACACACACACACACACACACACACACACACACACACACACGTAGCTATACAGTGTACACGCCACTCACCATCTGCCTCGGCGTCCGTCCGCTCCTCCAAACAGTGTGAGACGGCACTTGAAGATAACCGTGCGTCTGAAAGGGTCTTCTATGTCTCTGTCTCTCCTCAGCGGGTGCAGAGGAGGAGGGGGGGGTGAAAGAAGCCTGTCTCCTTCATCTATAGGCGCTTTAGCAAACCGCTGCTATTGTTTAAAAAGAAAGACAAAACACGCAGTATAGTTCTCTCTCTCTCTCTCTCTCTCTCGCGCGCGCTGTGTCTTCTCAGCTGAGTTCGGTCTTCAGACGTGGAGGTTGTTGTGCGTTCCGGTCGGTAGAACCCCAGGTGGGTTTCCAGGAGGACGTGCACGCGCTCATTGACTCGCTGCTGGGCATCTCATCCTCCACGTGCACACTATCTCTCTCTCTCTCTCTCTCTCCTCTCTCTCTTCTCCTCCTCTTCTTGGATCTCTGTTCTAGCGTCCGCTAAACCAGCCGAGCTGCTGTATAGCCCCCCCCCAGTGCGGCCGGTGTCCGTGCGCTGACTGGAGGGTGGTACTCTTCCTGAGAGTGAGAGGGTGGTGCACTGTGCATGTGGTGTTAGAGAGAGAGAGAGAGACAGAGAGACAGAGAGCTAGAGAGAGAGAGAGAGGGATAGGGAGAGAGTTAGCACGTTGGATCTCCTGTAAAATGCCACAAGCTGTTGTGTGGTCCTGTGTTGGAGAGCAATCCGAGGTGTGTGTGTGTGTGTGTGTGTGTGTGTGTGTGTGTGTGTGTGTGTGTGTGTGTGTGTGTGTGTGTGTGTGTGTGTGTGTGTGTGTGTGTGTGTGTGTGTGTGTGTGTGTGTGTGCACTACAGTGTGTGTGTGTATGTGTGGGCGTGGCTGAGTGCAAGTCTATCCTTGTTGCTTGTGTGCGTGTGCATTAACCTCCACTTTGACAAAAATAGTAACGTTGGAGTCTGGTGCAGCTGTGGCGTAAGCTCTTACTGAATGAGACGGAGAGAAGAGGGAGGGAGGGGGGAGGTGTGTGTGTGTGTGTGTGTGTGTGTGTGTGTGTGTGTGTGTGTGTGTGTGTGTGTGTGTGTGTGTGTGTGTGTGTGTGTGTGTGTGTGTGTGTGTGTGTGTGTGTGTGTGTGTGGAGAATGTAGGGAGCGGAGAGTGAAACAAACAAGGGAGAGAGAAAAAAGCATTTGTGTGAGATGGGGAGAGAGCAGAGAGGGAGGTGGGGCAGAGAGAGAAAGAGAGAGAGAGGGGGGGTAGCACTATTCGTATTTCAGACAGAGAATATAAGGGGAAGGTGGGGGGGTCAGCTGATAGAGCTGAGTGTCCTACAGATGGATGGATGTGTGCAAAGCCAGGATGGTGAGATGGGACTATTTCTGCCCCAAATGCACAATGTGAAGGTCATGGGAGGGAGAGAGAGAGAGAGAGAGAGAGAGAGAGAGAGAGAGAGAGAGAGAGAGAGAGAGAGAGAGAGAGAGAGAGAGAGAGAGAGAGAGAGAGAGAGAGAGAGAGAGAGAGAGAGAGAGAGAGAGAGAGAGAGAGAGAGAGAGAGAGAGAGAGAGAGAGAGAGAGAGAGAGAGAGTGTTCATTTGCATTTGTCTTAATTAATGCATGTGTATTTCATGAGCAAGGGCGCTGCTGTCTTTGTGCATTGTTTGCATACAGTATGCGCATTAATTATTATGAGTGAGTTACTTTATGTGTGTGCATGCGTGTTCACAAATTCTACTTTTGCATCTGCAGAAACAAAGTAGACTGCAGTAAATCCCATGTTTCATCCATGTCCCAGGCAGGGACCTCCTGGCACATGTATGTCTCCATTACAAATATTAAGTTGACAATTAATTGTCACACAGATAATTGCGATCAACGATTTATTTGTGTTTTTGGCATTGAACAGAAATTGTAATTATTTTTTTGTCATATATTGCAAAGGGCAGATATGACAAAAAAAACTGTGTACAAAGAAATTACTGACATGTTTAATAATTTGTTTTCTTTTTTGTATAGCTGAAATAGCTGATCTACAAGCTGATCTTGTAGATCTGCTATTTTTGGAAAATGTTTGAAAACATGTTGAACATGTTGCAACATGGAACAATTATGGCGCTTATGGTGCTTCTATGCAAAAATAATAATTGCTATTATCTCAAATAATTAGCGATTTGGCGATTATGTAATAAAATTGTGACAGGCCTATAGTTGGGATGGAACACGTTGTGCTGTGTCACCGGTGGCTCCATCACAGAGGAGAACCAGGTACAATCTGATAGGTTGGTTGGCTCCACTTTCTGTCGATAAAGAGCCACCTAAAACTCCCTATGGGGCTGAAGAGGAAACCCTGGTGTAGATAAAAAAAAAGAACAAACAGAGAATATAAAATTATATGCGGCAGGTAGATATGGCTATTTGATATGTTGTGACATCTGTCGTTTAGAGGCCAAAAAGGTCCACACTCTACGATACACTCATATTCATTAATCTTCTTTAATCACTTTCAGCCTGGCGTCCCTATACTGTATGTATAAAACAGGGCTTTAAGTAAAATGATGAGCTATTTTTTACTTTACTGGAGTATTTCCTGTAAACTCCACTACATCTCAGAGGCAAATATTGTACTTCTGCTCAAAACAAAAAGTCATTTTGAACTATCCCTTTAAGGCCTGTTAACCAAACACCGTAGAAATGGCTTCAGTAGACTTGTGCTTGAGAACATAATGCATTTTGACCCTTGTTTAGCTTCAGGATCCTCTCTGCTCTGTGTGTGTGTGTGTGTGTGTGTGTGTGTGTGTGTGTGTGTGTGTGTGTGTGTGTGTGTGTGTGTGTGTGTGTGTGTGTGTGTGTGTGTGTGTGTGTGTGTGTGTGTGTGTGTGTGTGTGTGTGTGTGTGTGTGTGTGTGTGTGTGTGTGTGTGTGTGTGTGTGTGTGTGTGTGTGTGTGTGCGTGCGTGCGTGAGCCCCCCCAGACTGCCGTTAAGCTGCCTCAGTGAAGGAGAGTTTTCATTACTGGAGTGACAAGACAATGCCGGATAATATTATGAGTTAGTCTGAAGCCATCGGCAGATAATAAGACCCTTCGGACCTGTGTGTGTGTGTGTGTGTGTGTGTTGTGGGCTCTGGCAAAGCGTCATCATCACCTTGAGGTCACAAACAATCACACCAACAGACTTGTATCATTGTATCCATCATTGTATTCTTGGATATTTAAAACAAAGCAGTGAACTGAAGTGACTGTTTGGTTACCTAGAATAGTGAGTGGTTCTCAACCAGTGGTCCTGGGACCACCAGTGGTACTTGTGGGGGTCCCAGGGGGTCCCCAGCAAAAGGTGTTAACACATTTTCACCCCTTTATCCATATTGTATACGTTGGCTATTCAAAAATAGCAGATATACAAGCTCACAGCGCGTCACTTCGTGCCGCGTTGGAAGCTTGTACATCTGCTATTTTTGAACATTTTTGAAAAATATTGAAAGTGTTTTTTTGTTTTGTTTTTTTACACAAATCTTCTCTTCTGGGGGTCCCTGGCACAAAACATTTTCAAATGGGGGTCCACGGCCAAATGTATATCAATTTAGGGCCCGGGGTCCTTGGCATGAAAATGGTTGAAAACCACTGACCTGGAAAAAATGAAATACAGACATGAAACTTCCTACGTCCCACTCATCAAAAAGTTTCTTAAATTTGCACAGAAAATGTCCAAAACAAAAGAAAAAAGTGTGGAGCTTGTCGGCTGGCACCTCACAGGGAGCACCTTCTGGGGAGAAAACCACACCATTTAACCCTTTAAGACCCCATATGGTTAGGCGAAGTCCCTCAGGGCTTTATGCTAGTGTCTTTTCAGTCTTCTGTCATTGCGGGGGAAGCTTTCCCTGCACAATACGGATGCTGGGGTTTAAGAGGTGCACTTCACTAGCTATCCCTGGTGAATCCCATTCCCCAGGGATTAGCCTAAAACCAGTGGTTCTCAACGTGGGGTCCAGGGACCCCTAGGGGTCCTCGAGGGGGTTCCCCGGCTAAACGATTGATAGTTAAGAACCAAAATGGAACTTTACCAGTCTGTTCGTGTCCTAATGCATACCAAACTGGGGGGTCCTTGAAATGTAAACGTTTGAGAACCACTGACCATCCATCAGTTTACCCAGTTGGAGGAGCTGTCCATGGTTCTGATGTTGTCTCTCCCTGGACAGGAACTATCCATGGTGCTGCTTCCATGAGGAGTAGTGTGTGTGTGTGTGTGTGTGTGTGTGTGTGTGTGTGTGTGTGTGTGTGTGTGTGTGTGTGTGTGTGTGTGTGTGTGTGTGTGTGTGTGTGTGTGTGTGTGTGTGTGTGTGTGTGTGTGTGTGTGTGTGTGTGTGTGTGTGTGTGTGTGTGAGAGAGAAAGAGAGTATCCCTGCGTTTTAACAGCGGACAACTCCGGGCGATGCCGGGCAACATCGCCCAAAATATAATGAAAGTCTATGAGAGCCGGCGATCGGGCGAAGTGGGCGGGGGGGCGATGAAAGATGGATTTTCTTTATCTTTTTGGGCGATATCGCCCGGCATCGCCCAGAGTTGCCCGCTGTTAAAACGCACCGTATGTATATGTGTCCAAGAGTTTGTGCCCCGTGCATATTTTATGTACTGTACATGTTTGGGTAATTGTGTATGTGTACAGTATGCACGTGTGTGTGTGTGTGTGTGTGTGTGTGTTTGTTTGTTTCCATCTCTACTAAATGTGTGTATAGGCATTCATTCATGTCTTGTATGTACTGTACTGTACTGTACTCTACGTATGATTGCATTCCAGCACATTCTTCCACACCGCACTGCACATGCATGATGCAGTAACAGTCTTTGCCTAAACAGACAAAACAAACATCACTTTAATAATAATATTCTCAGATAAATGTTTGTTTACATACTGATGAAGAGGCACATGGTGTAAATGTGTGTTTGCACATCATTTAGTGGACATCGCTCTTCCTTCTTACCTCCGAATGCACAGTATTTCAGTGCTATTTATTTAAAGCACGTTATGCTCTAAATCAGATGTGTAGCAGAGCTTTTACAGACAGGAAACCAAGGGCAAAGAGAGACGCAAGGCTTGGGGGGGTCGGATTCAAACCCGGGTCGACACGCTCACTACAAGAGCATATGGTGTGTTCAGTAACCGGCTGAGCTAACAGGCACCCCGTCGATCAACCTTTTTACAGCCTCCTCCCTCCTGTGACTTGAGCAGATTATTCCCAAGATGGTGCCCTATTCAGCTGCTTCACACCTGGAGCTCGTTTTTTGATGGGGGGCTTGTCACAAGAGGAGGTCCTTGTACATACTCTCTGTACCAGATGTTTGGCTTGTGTTTAACGAGGCGGTGATGTCACTGATGGAGGAGGCATTTGACGTCAGTCAGAGTAGAGAGCAAGCGATTCATTTCTGCAAAAAGGGGACAAAAGATGCAGCTATATGCACTCAATGTCATTCATAATATGAATGACATATGCACTCAATGTCATTCACCTGATGCACAAATGAAATCTTGGGACATTCTGAGGCTTGTGACTGCATGACGCATACAGCACAGGAAATAAACTCCATACATTATGTCAATGCTGTCGGGCAGAAACCTTCTATATCTATGTGACTCAGAGAAACTGAAACGTCTCTTTCAACATGTTTTTTCATTTGCTTCATTTCTTGAAAAGGCCTAGTCAATGAGGAGGAGGGCCATTTACATGTAAAATGGCATGGTCTTATTTTGTTCATGTATGTACTGTGCGCATGTTTATTTATGTGCTAAGGCAGGACGTAATACGAACAGGAAGGACTGTTAATGTCAGTAGTTTTCTTTTTGTGTTATATATGATATAATATAATCCCATATGGGATGGGCCAAAATGGTGGCATGACACAATTTTTTTTTTACATTCATTCATTCATTCTATCTATTATGTTAGCCAATCACCAAATAGATCTACCGATCTATTCGTGTAACATTTTGAGAGTGAAAAGTCTGCCTGTGGGTTTTATAAATATTGAACCAATGAAAAGTATTAACAAGCGCTTGTGACTAAATAATATCTACATTGGAGCCATTGGAACACAGGTTTTCTTTTTTTTTTTTACATTTCCTGAAAACTGACTGTTTTGGACGTACAAGGCTTCCACCTGACAGCAACTATGTGATTCTTTCTATTGAGATAGACAGTGTAGGAAAGCTGAGAGGGAGACAGGGAGTGGATGGCACAGGAGGGAGTGAAACAAAGTCCAGCAGGGCTCCCTCTGGTTCCGGAGGTGAGAGCGTCTGAACCACTATACTGTATATCACTGACGGGAAGATGGGCCATTCTTTTTTTAGCCCCTTTTCCCCCCAATTTTGTCGTTATTCCAATAGGCTCTATTCACAGCAGCCATAGTGTGAAGAAATTCACAGGCGTTGCCAATGATACTAATGAAGGCTCTGTTCCATTCTGGTCAAACAGAGTCAGGGTGCTGATATTGTGCATGTTGGCTCACTGGAAACACTGCTACACCAGTGGGTCTAAAGTTGGGGTCCAGGGACCCTCATGGGCTTCCAAATGGCCCCTTATGGGTGTGTAACTCTGAGAGTGTACAAATGGAACCAAATGGACCCGTAAGGGTCCATTTGGTTCCATTTGTACACTCTCAGAGTTATGGGGGTCGTGGAAACCACTGTGCTACACTAAATGGAACAGGGCCTTCATTAGTATCATTGGTAACACCTGTGAAGGAAGTGTTAATATGGCTGCTGTGCATAGAGCCTATTGATTCCTCCCCACTGTGTTGTCACTGCTGTTGTATCCTACTGATTTGCCTACCAGTGAGGAGCCCCCACCGTGAGGACGTAGAGCTTTCGTCCTACTCCTCCCGCCCCAACACTCCTTGACCCCCCCCTCCCCCAGCACGTAGGATTACGTGCGGGGACAAATATCACCCTCCCCGCCCGGCTTCCCTTCCCCTGAAAGATGCTCGCTGATGGGTCATTCTTTTCACATGATTTCTTCCACCAGAGGAGTATTGGAACATTTGAATGATGTCGAGGCAAGGGGTTAATAGCCAGTAGCCCAGCATTGTCCCGACAAACAGAGACAAATAACAATAGCAGGTTTGTGCAAGGGCATTGCACAAACAACATTAAGAGCTTCGAGTGCAAAAGAAACATTATCAAAGCACTTAAGAATACAATCGAAGGTAGTTGTTGGAGTTGGGGAACAGAAAATAAACTAGAAAATGTGCTCCTCGGAGCACAGGTCTCCGCCAGTACTGTTCCTGATTAATCCTGTCTTAAGTGTTACTTGATTAATCCTGTCTTAAGTGTTACTCCGCCATTTCTCAGCCATTTCGTGATTACTCCTGTCTTTACCTCACTTTGAAAGAGGCAAAGACTCTTTCAAAGTGACACATCTATTTATAGGCCGCTAATACGTCATGCGTCTCACTAGCCAATCAGAGCACACTCTTTCAACGTATTGTCACGTGTCACGTGAGGCTTGACCAATGTTAGCTTGGCCGAGGGGGACGGGGGACGGAAAGTGAAAACATAGTCTCCTGGCGGAGACAATAAGTGGCAGTGGCAAACAGAAAAGTTTTCAGCTTCGATTTTAAAAGGACCTGCGGTTTTCTTTCGTGGGGAGTTTGTTCCAGATATGTGGTGAATGAAAAGTGGATGCAAGTGGAGAAGGTCAAAGTAGGAGGAACGATTGATTCCTGCCAAATTTAGAAAGACTCGTCTGTACATCCTTTGCAGCGATTCACCCCGCAGCACCCCTAGCTGAAAAAACCTGAAAGCCTCTTTCTTGACCGTGGCCTTGTGAGGGAGAGAGCGTCTTTCGGGGACATTTTGTTGATAGTGTAACAATGTCACTAGAGGAAGCAATTGTGGCTCTCGAGGCATTGTATGCGGGAACAAAGGCTACTATGTTTACACTGGAGTTGTTTACGATACCGATACCAGTATCCGAAAAGCTGCAGATACTTCCTAAAATGCTGGTATTGGTGAGTATGCCAGTCTATGCCATTCGCATACCACATCATTTATCACATGATGATATGTAATTTACAGTAATCAATTATTTTGTATTTTGAATGCCTCAGTTGATGTTGCAATACCTGTATATATATATATATATATATATATATATATATATATATATATATATATATATATATATATATATATATATATATATATATATATATGTATATATATGTATATACATATATATATATATATGTATATATATATGTATATATGTATATATGTATATATATATGTATATATATATATATATATATATATATATAATTGTATTTATTTATTCCTAGACAAGTAGTTCTCAGTGTACAAATGGAACCAAATGGACCTGTAAAGGTCCATTTGGACCTTTACAGAGTTTCAAACCTGTAAGGGTCCATTTGGAACCCCCTCAAGGAACCCTGAGAGTCCCTGGGCCCCACCTTGAGAACCACTTTATTTTAAATTACACACCTATCGGAGTGTGTAATTTAATAACCTCTCAGACCCAAGACTTTGAATATTTTGTTTGTTAAGATTTAGTCCACAATTCCATGCTGCATTGATGTTGGTAACAATAGGACAGATAACAGGCAAACGTTGATAAAAATAACAATTATTCTACCTTCTGATTGTGTTCTTGTAAATTAAGTAATGCAGAAGTTTAACAATAATTTTACTCTTGAGGGTGTAAAATGAAACCAAATGGACCCTTACACTCAAGAGTTAAAAATCTATAAGGGTCCATTTGGTTACCAACTCTCCATCATTTAGCTGGGGAGCACCTGGAACCCCCTCAAGGACCACCGAATCGGAATCGGCACTTAGTATACGACCAATACGCAAGTTATGGGTATCTGAATCGGAAAGGGAAAAAAACTGCATCGGTCTCTAGTTTACACTGCCTCTCAGCTTCCATCAGCGCTCACATAGACGACAGGTTTCATCAGTGCTTACGTATTCAGCCTTCATTCTGCGTATCAACGACAAGCGGAAAGCCTGAGAGCCTGAACAGCATGGAGGTGAAATAAACGCCTGATTGATTTTCTGTCCCCATTCCTTCTCCCAGAACCAACACCCTGTAGCATTACACCGAACTTGAGCCACTTTAACCCTGGTGGCCGTCCCTATTTTAGAAAGACTAAAATACAGCGATCACAAGGCATCAGGGTGCAGTATACAGTATATTGGGCATAAGTGGTTAAGAATTAGGATTTTGTAGAGTCTACCGTGTGTCTGTATCCAAGTAACGTGTGTGTGTGTGTGTGTGTGTGTGTGTGTGTGTGTGTGTGTGTGTGTGTGTGTGTGGGCGTGGGCGTGGATACGCATGGTTGTGTTTCTTCTATTTTTAGCAATCGGGGTGCAGATGACCTTGGACTTGCTAGAAAAGAGGTTCTGGGCCATCGCCAAGCAGGTAATCAAAGAACACACACACATACACACACACACACACACACACACACACACACACACACACACACACACACACACACACACACACACACACACACACACACACACACACACACACACACACACACACACACAAATACACAACACAGGTCTGTGACCCGACATTCTTGAATAGTCTGCGATTTCATGGGTGACTATTCAAATAAAGGCCAGGCATTCGGTATGAGTCATGATGTCATAATGTCATAATGGATGACACCACAGAGTTGACAGCTAAGGAGGGCATGGTCTTTTATTTGTTTATTCATAGAAAATATTACGATCACAGTGTATCACAACAAAAATTACTTAAAACAACAACAACAACAAAAACATTTTGACAAAAGTCAAGCATCACATAATAAGAAGAGATACCAACAGGGATACAACAGTGTTGTAGCCAACACAAGCCAAGGCTGTAGATGCGCCAATTTCCTTTCTTTTATGGTTTTGTAGTTAGTTTGACTTATTGGAGTGGTTGGCTCACTTAGAGAAAACTACAAGTGAAATGTCTGCCAAGTGGGGTCAGCCAATGTGCTTCTTTCCTATTGGTTGTTGACGCCTGGTCAAAGTTCACAAATGTTGAATTCCTAGCTTCACATGAGGTTGGACACGCACCAACGGCGTGTCAGCGCGCCGCAACGGGAGCTGCTCCCCCCTGTGCTCCTATTGACGTGTACTGTAAGTGAACCAGGAGGCTGACACTTATACGTATATGTGAAGATAGGCGAACGACTCCAATAGGCTCTATTCACAGCAGCCATATTATGAAGACACAAGGTCACAGGTGTTACCAATGATACTAATGAAGGCTCTGTTCCATTCTGGGCAAACAGAGTCAGGGTGCTGATGTTGTGCATGTCGGCCCACTGGAAACACCAGTGGGTCTACAGTTGGGGTCCAGGGACCCTCATGGGCTTCCAAATGGCCCCTTACAGGTGTGTAACTCTGAGAGTGTACAAATGGAACCAAATGGACCCGTAAGGGTCCATTTGGTTCCATTTGTACACTCTCAGAGTTATGGGGGTCGTGGAAACCACTGTGCTACACTAAATGGAACAGAGCCTTCATTAGTATCATTGGTAACACCTGGGAAGGAAGTTATAATATGGCTGCTGTGCATAGAGCCTATTGGTATATGAATGACTTCTTTGTCTATTTTAAGAGGGTTAAAAAAAAACTCAATGGTGTGAATTGCAAGCTACTGTAGTTCAGGCAGATGCAGAGAGAGAGAGAGAGGTTTACTGTACTTGTACACGCGCACGAATTATGCATCTGTGACGCGTCATGCAGCTGACGAATGTGTTGTCACTGAAGGTTGGGTACAGTATGAGCTTCTCTGGCACACCGCCAACCCAGCAGAACCCAGCAGGGGGCTCTATTTCTCCTGTGGCTTCTGTTTCCACTCGGGGGTTTTTGTGATATACCTCCCTCCTCTTAAATGGTTGTCTTCTAATATGCTGAGCAAGGGAGTAATATCTAGCAGAGCTTGAACAGCAAGATCAAAATGTTCAAACTTTTTCACACTATTTCAGTGGTGGAAGAAGTATTCAAAGTTTGTACTTAAGTAAGTAAGTATCAATACTGCACTGTAGAAATACTCTGCTACAAAAGTATTGGCTTCAAAATGTACTTAAAGTAGCTACCAAAAGTAGAAAGTACTCATTATCCAGAAGGTCCCATTTCACAAGTTTTCAAATGTATACATTGTATTAAAATCGCAGATCTACATGCTCACAATGCAACGCAACGCATTATGAGCTTGTATAGAATGGCTATTTTCAAATGGTCGAAATGTATATAGGTCTGAAGTGGTTACTTTTCAAATAATTATAGTGGAGTAAAAGTATAATATTTGCCTCTGAGATGTAGTGGATAGAAGTAAAAGTACTGAAAATAGGAAATATTCCAGTAAAGTAAAACATACTTTATGTTTTACTTTACTGAAGTATTTCCTATTTCCAGTACTTGAGTGATGTACCTAGTTACTTTACACCACTGCACTATTTACGTTATAGAAATCAAAAGTGTTTCAATGTATTTGTGAGTATCTGACTGAAAGCACAGCAATAACATATTTTATTAGGACGATACCCACTCATCATCAAAGTTAAGAAAGAGAGCATTTAAATTGTATAACCACCCAAAAGAAAGCAATCTAGACACGCTCCATAACATAGCCCTCAACCATAGACAAAACCCACAGGGATGCCCCCTTAGTCAGCTAGTTCAGGGACACTGTGCACACACACAAGCACAGCTACAGTACCAGACGGAAAACCCATTGGACTAAACCATATTATAAGAACACAAAAAGAAAGCTAACTGACATACTGGAAAGAGTCGAGACAACCCAAAGCCAAAACAAATGGAATGCTATTTAGCCCGAAATAGAGAATATACATTGTCAGAATACCTGAGCACGGTGAATGACCTTAAACTAATGAAAGCCTTGACTATGTACAGACTTGCAATAGAGAAAGGCCACCACAGACAGACCCCGCTCCCAAGGGAAGACAGAATACTGTATGTACCCACTGCACACAAAATGTGGTGGAAACAGTACAGAGCTACACTTTCTAACCTAAATGTAGACCTACTGTATGGGAGAAATACAACAATGTAGCGAGATTTGTGAACTTTTGCAATAAAAGAAGGTTCATTATTATCATCATCATCATCATCATCATCACCTCGGGGTACAGTTGAGGGGCAAGCCCTGATTTTCAGTGTAACCGAGGTTACAATAATTGACACAATCCAAATCCATTATTACAGATTGACAAGGAATTTGAATCAGAGTACAATTACAAAATAAAAGAACTTACCGGTAAACAGTACATAAAAACAAGTCAACTAAAACAAAATAACGTAATTAAAACGGGTGCAATCACGGTTAAAAGTGTTAAGGACCTTTGCTCTGAACTGACCAATGGCAAGGAGCTCATTTTTAAAGACTTTCGAAGCTCATTCCAGGAAGTTGGGCCGCTGACAGAGAAAGCTGCCTTGCCCAGCTCTGTCTGAGCACGAGGAACCTTGAGCATAAAAAAATGTATAAAATAAAATAAAAAAGCCAATGGAGCCACCCTAAAAACTACTAACCATTGTGTTTTCTGCTCTCTCTGTACCAACTGGACCCCTGACATAGACCTACCGCTCATATAAACAGAGCTGCTACCTTTAAACACATTTAAAAATTGGGGAAAATGCTGTTTGTCTCAAAAAAGATTTATACCCTGTTTATATTACATGTATATACAGTAACGTCACAATGTGACATGCTGTAGCTCTGTTTAACACAATACTGTACCCCCTCCAACTGTACATACTTTCCCCATTTTTCCCCAAATAACCATAATCTGGTATACTATAACAAACCTTTTTCTCTTTCCTGTCTTTTTGCTCACAGCCCGATGATTTTGACGTAAGTAGAACAATCTTCATAAAAGTATAGTTTTTGAACTGTTGAAATTAACCTACTACTTATTTGTTCTCAGTGATATTGTTTCATATCTAGGGCCACACCACGACAAATACACACCACATCAATTAGGTTGGGCCAATTAAAAGCTGATTTAAACACCTTTTTCCATATCCATGGAAGGAGCTGCTTATAATCTCACAGGTTTATAATGGGAATTTGTATTCTATAACCAACTTACTGTACTTTATTCTGTCTTTTGTGTTTATTATTGATTGATTAATAAATAAATAAATAAATAACAAAGCACTCAGCAGCAGGTTACTATTGCTGTGGTCCAGATCTGTAGGTCATAAGTAACCGTTCATCATGTATTAAGGCCAAACATTAACCTCGTCCACTCTAACCAACCCTCTCTATTCATTTCTTACTTATCGTCTGTTTCATCCGAACCCCCTTCTCCCTCTCTCTGTCCACTGCCTCCTTCTATCCTCCTCTCCCTGCCCACCCCACCCTCCTTTTCTCTTTATTAAATTCAGAAGGAATTAATTTAAGTTCTGCGGTATGTCTAGTCATCATGAGTAAACATGAATCTTAATCCAAGACTAATGACCTCGTCTGTGTCTGTCTGTGTGGGTCTCTCTCTCTCTCTCTCTCTCTCTCTCTCTCTCTCTCTCTCTCTCTCTCTCTCTCTCTCTCTCTCTCTCTCTCTCTCTCTCTCTCTCTCTCTCTCTCTCTCTCTCTCTGCAGTGCACGACCATCGAAGGTGTCTGCCCTCTTAGCTGTCAAAGCATTGTAAGCATCTAGCATTCAGCCTCACTTTGGTCTAATTTTCCCACCTGAATGTATATGATGACTTCCTTACAAACAAGACTACATAAATACACACACTGCATGTAATTCTACTCTATAAAATTCAAGTTGTCTGTGGCGGAAGGAATGTGTCCCAGATATAGACAAAATGTCCGAGCCCGAAGCCAGCGCAAACCGGCATTGTTAGGCAACGGTTGAAGTCAGAGCAACTGCATAACTATATTCAGAATTTTCAGATATTCAGATTTTGAACCCTAGCATCCCTATATTCTGAGGGGAACATTAGCCGGAAATAGCAGATCTACATAAAGCTCACAACGGCTCACGCTGCGAGCCATTGTGAGCTTGTTGATCTGCTATATTCGGCATAGATATTTGGTGTAGAGGGGAAAAGGAGCAGACCAAGTACAGAACCAAAGGTCAAGTTTACTAAGTATTGTTTAATGTCTGAAATAAACAAAGAACATTCAATCACACAACGCTGAAGAAAAAGTTGAATCTGCAACACAGTTGTATACAATGTAGTAGTGGGGGTTCCTGCTTCATCTCTCTCTCAGCATATTATTTACTATGTTCATTTGTCTCCAAGGATCTCAACTGCTTCTTGGTGGACAATAATGGCTTCATTGTGCTGTCCAAAGAAAGGAATCATGTAAGTGTTACAACCTTTGAATGTTTTTTAATGCAAATGTTGTCTCTTTTGACTTATCATTAGTAAAAAGCAAGTCTTTTGCACACCTACAAAGGTGACAGGTGCGTAGGAGAAGACCAGTCGAGAGCCCCAATGCACTGAAAGAAAAAAGTCCCACACACTGTTTTCAAATGCAAGAAAAAGATTTAATGGGAATACAACAACGTTTTGGTCTATAAGACCTTTTTTTTTTCTTTGGAAGGGACAGTGCATATTAATGAACACCACACATACAATGCTGTGTAAATACACTGGATTTAGCAGGAATGCTTCCATCCGTAGTCCCCATACAGAAAACAAGCAACATTGCAAAAAAGAGCACACATAAACATTACTTAAAGGGTATAAACAGAAGGGAAAAAACAACAGTAAAAAAAAAAAGGCCTAGTATTGACCTAAAATACAAGACACTCAAACCTACATTTAAGTCTATTTAAAAATGTTCACATGTTTGATTGTCCATGATCCATCCTTTTAGTTGGTCCTTATATATTTATATATAGAGGATGGACTCTCTCTTATGTTAGTGGGTACAGTATATTGTTCCAAATTGTGCTTCCTTGAACGGAAAAGGAATTTTGCGCAAAGGCTGTGCGTCTAGACGGCACCTCACAATCCCCTCTGATGACGGCCCTTGTACTGATGCCCGTGTCGGGCTTCCGTTTTATAAATTCTGGCAGGCTGGCATAAACCATGTAAAGTTTTATACACGGTACAGGCCTGTTTAAAAAGCTTCAGTTATCAAAGGTAAAATTATTTTTTTAGGATACTACAGTGATGGTACCTGTGTTCCTTTTCTATCAAATACCTTTATGGCTCTTAAGCTGTTCTAGGGGCTTGAGTGTCGTCACACCTGTGCAAGACCAATTTGTGAAACAGTACTCGATGTGAGAGAAGATCATACAGTGCAAGTACGTCCTGGCAGCTCCAACCGTTAGAAAAGGCCTAATTTGTTTGAACTTTGGCAAGTTAAAGTTGACTGTGTTGGAGACCTTCTTGATGTGACTTTTAAAAGTTAGGGTTGCGTGACCTTCATCAGTGTCACACAAAAGCATCAAAAGCGGCAGATCCACAAGCTCGAAACCGCCACGCGTTCTGAGCTTGTAGATCTGCTACCTTTGCTACTTCTTTTATTTGGATCCTGAAAAGCTACAGTTTTGGACATAATTAGGTTTCCATCCGACAGAGACGGTATGCAGAAGGTTGAATAACTTAACAACAAGCAAGTAGGGAGATGGCATAACATGATGTGACACAGTTAATGAACTGGATTGGAATCCAGAATGTTGTTGCAGTCGGTGTTCAGCCTGACGAAGTACAACGGGAGCATGAATTAAGCATTAGTTGTCTGTGTGGTATGTATGTATGCACGCTAATTGGCGGAACAACCAGTGTGGGTGCTGTGTCATTTTTCCGCTGTAGCGCGAGTGGGTACAGCCCAATCCTCTTAAACAGGGGTCTTCAACAGGGGGTCCGTAACCCCTAGGGGGTCCTCAGAATTACTACAGGGGGGGCCACCAAATATTTGTGTGATAGGATATATATATATATATTTTTTTTTTTTTTTTTTTTTTTACATTTACCACTTAAACCCTGTAAGGAACCAGTGTTGGTCAGCAAGAGAGTCACCAGGAGACTTGTGTAATGTTCTTTAAATGACATTTTTTTGTCTTTTATTTTTCTCACAAAAATAAGACATTAAAATGTAGGCCCAAAACAGGACAAACAGTTCTGAACTTACATCAAAACTGAGCTAACCAAAATGAGACATGAGGGGAACATATATAGTGGGTGATCAATCCACTCTCGACACAAAGGGGAAGACAAAGAATAACATTTAAACAGACTACAAATAACTACAAACATAATCCACTACAGCACTAACTCATATTAAATAAAGAAATTACATACAACTGAAATATCAAAATATATTTCTACACAATTGTAGTAATACATTTGAACTCATAATAAACCGCTGCCCTTCCCCATATGCACAGGGGACATGGTGCAGTCCAATTACTAATCAGCTCCTTATGACCACCTGTGAAGCAGCTGGGCCGTTCCATGGCCAGCCATCTTAACTTCAACACTCCTCAGAACTGATAACTCAACAAAACAAAATCATCTGAAATACAAATTAGGTAACTCCTGATAAAACAACTTGGCCTTGACAAAATATAACTTAATGGATGTACACTCCAGTCCGTAACTTCATCACCAAACTTGCAATATTTAGTGTCATTCAACCAGTTGTGTGTAGTCCTTTAGGTTTGCAGAATGTACAGTAGCTTGCTGAAAATAAATATGAACTCAATTAATAAACCAAAAAAGAGTGTCCACCATGTTTTACCAGCTTTGTGTGTCTGCTGGTGTGGCCATCACAAACCGCATCCCTATTCTGAGGAGAACTTTAGCCAAAAATAGCAGATCTACAAGCTACAATGCCTTGCGCTGTGAGGCGTTGTGAGCTTGGAGATCTGCTATTTGTGGCAAAGAGGTTTGGGGGGAAAAAGCAGACTAAGTAGAGTGTGAAAGGTACATTTTACTAAGTATTGAGGGTTTTAAGTGGTTAAATGTCTGAAAATCCATGAAAAGGTTTACTCTGCACCACAATTGTATACAATACGTAGTGGGGAAGGGGGGGGGGGTCCCTGCTTCATCTCTTTCTCAGCCCGGGGGTCCTTGGCCTGAAAAATATTGAAGACCCCTGCTCGTAAATATTCAGTATTTTGCAGTTTGGGGACAGTAGGAAGGTTGATGGGATTACAGGGTATAGCAACAGAAATGAGAGAGAGAGAGAAGGTTCCGGTGCAATTCAGTTCAAGGCCTGCAGGGAAATATATGGTTGTGCTGGTCGTAGCCCCCCCACACCATTCATCATCAGTGGTGTAAAGTACACGTAGGCCTACTCAAGTACTGTACTTAAGTACAATTTTGAGGTATTTTTTTTTACTTTACTGGAGTATTTCCAATTTTCAGTACTTTTACTTCTATTATAATAATAATAATAATAAAACTTTATTTGTATAGCACTTATTTAAACAAAGTTACAAAGTGCTTGAACAGTCAGAAGAGCAATCAAAACAATGCAGATAATGAATTAACAGTGATATATACATTTACAGTAAAACAGAGCAATAATCAACAACATTTATCTCAAGTTAAAAAGGCCATTCTGTAAAAATGGGTTTTTAACAGGGATTTAAAATTCGTTAATGACCTGGTTAATCTTAGTTCTTCTGGTAGGCTTTTCCAGAGTATAGGGGCCTTTATAGAAAAGGCCCGACCGCCTTTGGTCACCAACTTAGCAGTACGAAATTCCAATAGACCCTGGCCAGAGGATCTAAGGGTGCGACCTGGCACATAAGGTTCCACCAGATCACATAAATAACTAGGCGCCAGACCATTCAGAGCTTTAAAAGTTAGTAATAAAATCTTAAAATCAATCCTGAAGGCAACTGGCAGCCAGTGAAGTGCAGCTAGGACAGGGGTTATATGCTCAAATCTCCTGGTACCGGTGATGAGCCTGGCTGCTGCATTTTGGACCAGTTGCAGACGATGAATAAGGTTTTGGTTGAGACCAGAGTATAATGCATTACAGTAATCAAGGCGAGAATATATTAAGGCATTCACAACAGTTTTAAGATTGGCAGTGGAAATAAATGATTTGATTTTATAAATGTTCCTTAAATGCATGAAGCAGGTTTGTACCACCTTTTTTATTTGGCTTTCAAACCGGAGTTCGGAGTCGAATTGGACTCCCAGGTTCCTTGCAACGGGAGTCACATTCGTTGCCAAGAGGCCACTACATCTCGGAGGAAAATATTGTACTTTTACTCCACTACAATTATTTGAAAACTTGTTTTACTAGTTACTTTGTAGATCTGAATTATTATTACAAAACCACTTATATACAGTATATATACTTTGGCAATTTGAAAGTAGCCGATCTACAAGCTTGTAGATCTTCTATTTTCAATTTTTTTTACATTGAAAACTTGTGAAATGGGACCTTCTGCATAATGAGTACTTATGCTTTTGGTACTTTAAGTACATTTTGATACCAATACTTTTGTACTTTTACTCAAGTACATTTTTATACTTTTACTTGTAACAGAGTATTTTACTTTTTCCACCACTGCGATTCAGTTCAAGGCCTGCAGGGAAATATATGGTTGTGCTCGTAGCCCCCCCCCACACACACCATTCATCATTATGCTTGGTACAGTTCTTCTACAGTGTTGTACACCAGGCTCTCTGTATGCTCACTGTGACTGTGGTTAATGAAAGTGTGGTAAGACTATATTAAAGGGATAGCTCACCCATCTATCGATTAGTCACCCCATGGAGACTTGAATTCATGGATAACCACTGTTAAGTGGTTAAGTATCCAGCTGATGTATGATTATTATATTTCATGGTACTCTGTAAAGTGTTTGGTGGTGACAACAGGGTGTCATCATCACACGGGTGACAGACTTGCCTCGCAGAGAGAGTGACAGGAAAATCGATCAAGGATTCTTTTGAGCGATATGCTGTCATTTGTGTGACAGCGATGCAGGGGTTCTTTATAATGGCTCATTGTTACATCGCAATACTCACTCTTTGTTAGGCCTGCTGTCACAATTATTACATAATAATCGCCTAATCGCAATTATTTGTGATAATCGCAATTATTTTTGCATAATCGTCAAATTCGTTTCCATGTTAAAAAAAAACATTTTCAAAAATAGTGGAAATAGCAGATTTTCCTCTTCTTTTTTTAAGATTTGTTTTTGGCTTTTCTATTGATACTATTGATATTGATAACTGTTTTCAGTGAAGATGGACAGGAAAGAGGGAGAGAGAGATGGGGAGAGACACGCAGCAAAGGTCGTCGGGAATGGGATTTGAACCCGCGACGCGCTGTCAGGCTACATTAATCCCAAGTGCCCGGACCGCTATAGGCCAGCGATCCGGGGCCGAAGTAGCAGATCTATACGAGCTTGTAGATTGGCTTTTTCCACTAATAATGTTTTTCCTTTTTTTTAAGTATAAAGTTCTTACATAATGTCAGTCATTTCTTTGTGTGTTTATGTTAATTGTCTTATCTTCCCTGTACAACTTCAAAGCCTGAAAGGCCAAACAAGTAATGTAATTTTTATTCATTCGTTCCACTGTTGAACGATAAAAGTGCAATTTTGGGGTGCCCGCTGGCCTAGCGGTCCAGGCGCATATGCTGGTAATCCAGCTTGAGTTGACAGTGTGTTGCGGGTTTGACTCTTGATGCTGACAACCTTGTGTCTGTAACACCCCCCCCCCATCTCTCTCCCCATTTTCTGTCAGCCTACTTTTGTATCAATAGAGGCAGAAAAAAAACAATTCGCAATTATTTGTGTGACAATTAATCGTCATGTAAAATCTCATAATCGTGACAGCCCTACTCCTTGTGGGAGTTTTATCTCTTTTTTTTCAATGCAACTTGCCTCATGGGGAGGTTGTGACATACAGTGGTGTAAAGTAACGAAGTACATTTACTCAAGTACTGTACTTAAGTACAATTTTGAGGTATTGTTACTTTACTGGAGCATTTCCAATTTTCAGTACTTTTACATTCTACTCCACTACATCTCAGAGGAAAATATTGTACTTTTACTCCACTACAATTATTTGTAAACTTTAGTTATACTAGTTCCTTTGTAGATTTTGATTATTATTACAAAGCACACATTACCCACTTCAGCCCTGTATACATTTCGGCCATTTGAAAATAGCCGATATACAAGCTCACAATGTGTCGCGATGCGACACATTGTGAGCTTGTAGATCTGCTATTTTCAAAAGATTTGTAGATTTATACATTTTATACATTTGAAAACTTTTGAAATGGGACATTCTGCATAATGAGTACTTTAACTTTTGTACTTTTAAGTATATGTTGATACCAACACTTCTGCACTTTTACTCAAGTACATTTTGTGTTCCGGACTTTTACTTGTAAACAGAGTATTAGTAGCATAGTTCTACATTGCAGTATTGATACTTTTACTTAAGTAAAAAATGGGAGTACTTTTTCCACCACTGGTGACATATGCTGTGTGTCATTCAGAGTGACAGAAGGCCTGGTGGCCCTGCATGGTCACTCATACCACTGGGCTCTCATAAGGTATCATAAACAACATCTGGACAGTTGACATTGTTGCCTCTAATCCCTACCGGGACGCATTAGTGAAGACAGGCTGATGCTCCACCTTATCACTATTGTAGTGTGTGTGTGTGTGTCGTGTGTGCGTGCGTGTGTGCGTGTGTGTGCGTGTGTGTGTGTGCGTGCGTGTGTGCGTTTGTGCGTGTGTGGGGCATCTTGAGAATGGATTAGGAACGACTAGGCATGTTACGATGTATCGTAAATCGATTCAAATCGATTCAAACTGGTGACAATTTAAATCGATTTAATCAAAAATGTATTGCGATGCAAACAGCAGAGGGCGTAATCGAGAATTGATAAAAAAAAAAAGTTTTCAGTCATTTGCTACTGTATTGAAAAGAGGATTAGCGAAAAACAGTTCTTTTTTTTTTAGAAGAAAATACTAGATTTGTGTAAAAAAAAAGAAAATGTGTAATTTGTCTGGAAAATTATTTTGTGTTTTAACAATCGTGAAAAATCATGAAAAATCGTATTGTGTACCTAGTAATGTGATTCGAATCGTATTGTGAGTTGAGTGAATCTTTACATGCCTAAGAACGCCCATGAGAGTGTAGTCTCGCGTAGCCAGACCCCACAGAAAATGAAAAACAGCGACCTCTGCTTTTCTGATATTCTGTGGAGTCTGGCAGGAGTATAATGTTAGACTAGAGCGCAGGGAAACACCGGTTTCATGTCTGCCTATAGCGCATCACTTCCGGTTGGTGCGACCATGTTTTCATTCCCACTAACAATATTTCTACACGGAACACTAACACCACTTCTCCCAGAGAACATGGATGGTTTTGGTTATAAGCCCACTTGTTTCTATGATGAAAGAGTAATTTAAAATGTGAATATCTTTCCGTGGTTTTGTCCGCTCCGAGGACGCTATTGTTAAATTAGTTTCGGCTAGTTTCGAGGGGGGGAGGGTGGATCATGGTGGATGGACACGTGAATCCCGCCCACTACATTTGATTGGGTAAAGCGCGGCCCACTTCCTGATCTGAAGGCACGCCCACTTGTAGCCAATGCGCACTGGTTAGGACGAACCGCTCCGACAGATTCCACCGCAGGTCGGAATCTGTTCTTGAGAGATTAATGAGAGTGTAACAAGCGGCTCTCACTATATGTGTGAGGTGTGAAATCTTTTCCCATAGGGGGATTTTAGATCATATAATAAGACTGTGTAAGCAGGCTGGCAGGAGGCCAGCCCAATGTACAAGCTTGTAGATCTGCCATTTTCTCTATTTAAAACATAAAGTGAAACTTTATAAATTCCCGAAATAGGGATGCCAGGGTTAATGTGGTTAACATATTTTTTTCATTGAATAGTTTATTTGTGCAAATCTAACCCTACGCATGCTGCGTGTAACATTATTTCCAAGGACACATCTATGTCCACTTAGGGCTTTATGAGGAGGACCGTATTAGCGGCTGGAATCAGTACAGAGCCATGTAGTAAGTCGCAAACGAGAAGGTGTATTCAACTGGCAAGTGGCAGCTTTTTATGCCCAGCTGAGCTAATGAGCCAGCCTGGACTATACCATTCATAAGGGGTGCACTCTAAATCTAGCATATCATAAATAGAGCATACAATAAATACATAAATAAACATACAAGACATAAATAAACATACAAGACATAAATACTTAAATACCCTTAACCCCCAAAAGTATATTACTGAACTACAAAATACTCTTTCCTCGCTATTACAACAACCATAAACAACTCTAAAACACATCACAAACCCCCCTCTGCATTCTGACTTGGTCCAGCCCAATTATACTGGACAGAATAACTCAACTTGCACAGTAACTGTTAAGATTCCAATCGTCACTCAACATTACATATCTTACACTTCTATACATATTGCACTTAAGTCTCTATTGCACTCATTCCTATTCTACATATTGCATCGCTCTGCCCATCCTGATTACCACTAAACATTTATGGCCTCAGGTGGAACTAATTAGCTGAGTGGCCAGCTCAACATGACAGGAAACACAATTCAAAATGTTCAGTTCAAAATGTATTCAATCAACAATAAAATCAGGAGTGTGCAAAATACAACTGTGCAAATTAATAAAGTGGCAATACCTAAAGTGCCTATATGCTGTGCAAATATCGTTCAAATACTATGGGTTTAAATTACATGTGCAAACATATTAACAGAGGTCCTCTCTGTTACAGGCTTTGTTGTTGCTTTTGCATTAGAGGTTAGCAGCCATCAGCCTGACTGTAAGAGTCTCGGCACATAAGGGCAGATTAACATGGCCCATTAAGAGCCATATAATACAAGGGATTATGTCAGAGCCCACCAACATGCTCATTAACTCCTATATGTTAAAGTGCTTCAGCTGGCGGACGCAGCATCCCGTTGATCCATCAACGTTTGCATTTCAAGCATTCAGCTGATGCTCTTATCCACAGCGAAGCAAGTACGTAACGTATATGTAAGGATCCCCTCGAAAACGAGATGATACATCTCAAGGGGTTATCCTTTCAATAAAGGTACTACTGTATATAAGTAATTGTTTTGAAAATAAAAGATCTACAAGCTCGCAACGCGTAGATCGGCAATTTTTTTAACAGCCAAAATAGGTGCTTAAAGGAGTTGTTCACCCCAAAAAATGTACTTATATTCTATCAATTACACTCCATGAAGCCTTGAATTCGTGGAGATTGTTTTTGTTTTTGTCGCAGTCCTAAGCCAATAATTAAAAAAAATAGAAAATAAGTAATTATTTTGGTGAACTACTCCTTTAAATGTTTAAACTCAGTTTGCTGGGAACCCTCAGGAACCCCCTCAAGGACCCCTGGGGGGGACCCCACTTTGAGAACCACAGCATTATGCTTCTGTATAGACGGATTTCCGCGCGACGTCATCACAGAGCAGAATGCGCAATCTGCGCATGCTCGGGGGAAACGAATTGTTGCTGTGTTGTTGTGTTCGGGAGTTAGCCATAATTCTGCTATTATAGGCATAATAGGCATAATGCTGCTATTATATACAAACAGATCCAACTTCCGACAAATATTTTTTATTGAGTAAACAAGGTATTACAAACTGCATAATTTAATCTACTTTCATTAAACCCAGTGAAGATCATTTCTTTTATGAATTGACATTTGACCAGAGCTGCTGCGGGTAATGGTGCCCTCTATAGGCTCCCTCCTCCTCTGCGCGGTCATATCCTCTCATGTTTACTAACAGGAAACCCGTCTATAGGGATGGAACCTGAAAGCTCCTGTCTGTAGGACAGCCTCTCTGAATGCTTTCACCCTGCTGAACCCACTGGCAACCCTCCATCCAGCCTGCTTACACAGTAGAATCCTCAGTGTTAATTTATCAATTTGTATCTCTGACAAGTGTACAAATGTAAACAAATGGGCCATTGCAGGTCCATGTGGTTACATTTGCACACTGTCAAGTGTTAAAGTAAGGGTGCTGTTAGGTGATTTTCTTGGGTTAAAACAAAAAGGGTTTTGTTAAAAAGGTTCAAGCTCTATATTATAGGCTCTATGCACAGCAGCCATATTATCACCTCCTTCCCAGGTGTTACCAATGATACTAATGAAGGCTCTGTTCCATTTAGTGTAGCACAGTGGTTTCCACGACCCCCATAACTCTGAGAGTGTACAAATGGAACCAAATGGACCCGTATTTGTACACTCTCAGAGTTACACACCTGCAAGGGGCCATTTGGAAGCCCATGAGGGTCCCTGGACCCCAACTATAGACCCACTGGTGTAGCAGAGTGTTTCCAGTGAGCCAACATGCACAATATCAGGACCCTGACTCTGTTTGACCAGAATGGAACAGAGCGTTCATTAGTATCATTGGTAAGACCTGTGAATGTCTTCATGATATGGCTGCTGTGAATAGAGCCTATTACAGTAATCAGAGCACTGAAGTCTGATGTAACTGCCACTAGAGGGCGCTGTTTCACGGGTTTGTGGCTTTATTTTTTGTGTTGAAATCCCCATTTGGGAATCTTAGATCACGTCATATAAGAACTGTGTTCCAAACATAAACACACCACCCCGGCGTTTTTGTCAGGGGGGTGGCTCTGCATCGTTTATGATATTCATTCATATTTGATACAGCATGTTTCTGGCGAAAATGGAATGAATTCTGCCTTAAAAGTCTTAAGAACTGTAGTCTTTCGGTTGTTTGACTCGTTTCTAGTGTTTATATTGTGTTACTCTTTGGGTAAATGTGTACATTTACACCTTCAGTCGATGCTTTATATCCATATGAGTAAAATCGCCGGGATGGCTAAAATTCCCCAATGAGGATATCTACACAAAAAGTAAAGCCACAAACCTGCGAAAAGCGCCCTCTACTGGTAGTGACGTCAGGACTTCGGTGCTCTATTCTGTGTCAGCTGTTTGTTCGGTAACAAAGGGTCTCCCCGTCTCTCCAGCTCTTTAATAAACAAAAAATACATTTTCAGGTAATACTTTTACTTTGATTGATGCCAATACTGTTTTTAATACAGCCCGTGAATATTCGTTCCACCACTGCCTCTTGGAAAAGTATAAAAAACATATTAGAAGAAGGAACATTAGTGGAGGTACTTCTGTGTCTTTCTGGCAGCGGGCATACAAAGTTTGGCACTGATCACAGTTGCCAGATTTTGGGAGAGAAATAAGCAACCAGGTCTATGAAAACAAGCCCAAAAGAAGCGACTATAGGCCACATGAGCACTTTAAACCTATATACTGTACATACATTGCCTATTTGAAAATATCAGCTCTACATGCTCACAACACATTGTGAAATACAAATGTGGAATATTTTTGAAACATTTTAACAAGACAAAGGGGGTGCCCCTGGTTCAAAATATTTTGAGATGGGGTCCGTGGACAAATACATATTAATCTGGGGGTCCTTTGACATGAAAATATTTGAGAACCACTGGTTTAAACAACATTAGGAATCAAGCCCAAATAAGCAAAGTTACACTTTAGAAACAAGCCACAAAAAAAAACGCATCCCGCAACTACCAATATTTACAAGCAATAGGGGTGTGCCGATATATTCGTCCCACGATATATCGCGATACGTTTTCGTGACGATATGTATCGTTTTGGGGAAAAAAAATATCGTTTTTAATTTGTTATTTATTTTTATTTATTACTTTTTTTTACAATCATTATAATCAGGCATGCAAACAGCCCCGAGGTGAAAAGGGTGACAACATGTTGTTGTTTTTTCGGGTCAGGTGTCACACTATTGCCCTATTTGGATTGAAAACGGCTATTGTAGCTGAAAAGCTACAAGTTTGCATGTCTGAATAATGCAAAAACAGAATTATTTGTTTGCATTTCCTTTTTTTCTCCCCCATATATTTTCATAATAAAAAAAGTGCGTATCGTATCGAAGTTGTGAGCCAAATATCGTATCGTATCGTTTGGTGAAATTAGTGTATCGGCACACCCCTACAAGCAACTTTACAGAAAAACAAGGCCAAAGTTGCTTATAATAAGCAGACATGGCAACCCTGGCGCTGATCAGTCGAGCAGTTTGTGAGATTAGTTCCAGACACACACACACACACACACACACACACACACACACACACACACACACACACACACACACACACACACACACACACACACACACACACACACACACACACTCAGACACTCGCCACGCCATAAAAATGCGGCAGTTCGCATGGAGTCGGAATCGCTGCCATTTTAAATTTCATTGTGCTTTCCAACAGTAATACAGCAAATCTTCTTGTAAACACTCCCTATGGGAGAAGTCCAAACTATTTGTCATTGGGCGAATGGGCGTTGAAAAGCACCCACCAGAGAGAGGTGCATGGTAACATGATGAATGTCCTCCCCATAGGCCAGCCGAGGGGTCAGACAGTCCTTGGTCACTAAAGCCACCACCAGTGCTGACTGGCTGCAAACGTGGTGTGGTTTTTTGGTGCTTTGCACCAAATGAATTGTGGACTAAAAAGTAAGATGAAAGGATAGCTTGTGGAGTCGCTGTCGAAGGCAGTGGTGGAAAGCGCATTTACTTAAGTACAATGTTGAGGTATTTGTACTTTACTTGAGTATTTCCAATATCCAATAGTTTTGCTTCTACTCCACTGCATCTCAGATCCAAATATTGTACTTTTACTCCACTGCCTTTATTTGAAAACTTGAGTTACTAGTTACTTTGTAGATTTGTATTTCTATATTGCAGTATTGATACTTTTATGTAAACAAAATGTTTTAGTACTTTTTCCACCACTGGTCGAAGGTGAATCTGGATGACTGTAATCACCAGCTAAATGTATATAGGTATTATGTAATAACATACATTTTTGGACAGGAATGATGATGCTGTGATGATGACATTGGAGAAATGCTGTATCAGGGTTTTTGTGTCATTAAGGGGAGGTGTAGCTCACATATGCACAAGCACGTGTGCTTGCACACACACACACACACACACACACACACACACACACACACACACACACACACACACAATGACCAGCAAAATAACTTCTAAAACAAATATTTTAGTAAAACAAACCGAGAGTCCATATACTTTCCCGTATAAACACACTCATTTTTCAATATTTGTCAGACATCCCCAGCAGTCCCTTACTAAGCACATATTCTGATGAAATGGTACCTCGACGTTTTGCTGAGGATCGTGCTTTCTTTTTTTTTATTATTTTTTACAAAGTTTTTGTGTAAACGCCAAGAGAGAGGAGTATCCCTTTTCTCTAGCAGAATGGGTCTGGAGAACAGACTGCACCTACAGTACTGTAGCAGTGGACGGTAAATATTTAATCATTTGAGAAATAGAGGCACTGCTGACTTCAAGAAATGGGTCACCTTAACAACTTCACAAGCATTGCGTTGCTGTCGGGGCAGAAACCCCTTTATGTCCATGTTTAAACTTTTTTTTCGTGTTTTTTCGTAAATTAACCCCCCTTGGGGACCCGACCCCCAGTTTGGGAACCACTGCTATATAGGACACAACAGTGGACATATTATGTCCATTATGGTAACTTATTGGGGCCGGCTTCATACTGCATTCATGCATTTTGATGTTTGAAAGGATCATTTTGTTTTTCTTTTTTTTTTTGTATCTGTTTATTGTTTTTTTTTAAAAGGCATTTCTGTGCCAGTCCTTCATAGTGCAGGCTTTGATTGGGATATTGAAATAGTAAGTAGATATGTCAGTGTGTCCCTGACATGGAAGCGTCTTTGTGAGAAGAAAAGTGGAATCAGGCTGGCAAGGTGAAGGTTATTTTTTTTAATCACCAGTGTTTTTTTTAATGTTTTTGAGCATCCGACTGATAAGGGCACAAGCTCTAATAATGATCTAATGATCAGTTCAGACCATCATTCAGCTCAGGACGCTATTGAGGATGAATGAATCATACTGTAATGACATAGTGTAATGTCAAGCTGAACTACTTGAAAGCTACATTATTCTGAAATAATGAGAAGTAAACAACATTTCTGGCTGTTTTGTTTCTTTGTACCATGAAAAGGTATTTTCTTAAGTACATATGACGTGAGCTGCTTGACACATTTTGATCCAAGTGATTTTCTTATGGGTCATTTTTTAGTTTATACTGGAGTAAAATATCTTTCAAGTAAGATATCTGTACCTTTACTATGGTTTTTATACATCGCTATTTATTTCTCCATGTTTAACGTGTAAGGCAGAATTGGGCAGAAATCATGAAGCAGTTGCTGCAATTTGTATAATAATAATAATCATTTGTTATTGGATTTATTATTACACTGGAATATGGAATGTGTTCCAGGGGCCAAATGAAAGCTCGGCTGGGGCCAGGTGTGGCCCGCGGACCGCCAGTTGAATATCACTGCCCTACTTGATCATACTACAGCATCACACAAAAGCATCAAAAGTGGCAGATCCAAGGCGCTCGGATGGTGCAGTGATAAAGTCCCTGCCCACCACCACAGAGGTTGTGGGTTCAAATCCACCGTGGTGCATCCGGCTTTGGTCAGGCTTCTGTACGAACACAATTGGCCCGTGTTCAGGGGAGGGAAGCAGGGCTGGGAGGGTGATATTGGTCATTGCACGCACTCCGGGCTGGGGGGCGACACCTGTCAGCAGGGAGTGTTGGGCGGGAGGAGTAGGACGAAGGCCCTACGTCCTCCCGGTGGGGTCTCCTCACCTCCTAAACAAGTGATTGGCTACTCTAGATTTAGAAAGGAAAACAGTGGCAAAAAAAGTGGCAGATCCACAAACTCGAAACGCGGCTACTTTGGCTACTTCTGAATTTGAATCCTGAAAAGTAACAGTTTTGGAGAGACAATTGTTGCTCCGCAGCGACCAGCTGGGTTTGAGCTGAAACCCAATTTCCCTCCTTGGGAGCAAGTATAGGTCAATATGTTTTTATGACCGATGTGGGATGTTTTATCCCTGCTTCTATCACACTGAATTAGACTGATATGTTTGATATAGTTAGCCTCATAGCATATTTGCCTAAGTCATATTTCGAAGGTTTTCAGGAAAGAAGAAATGAAAAATGTACATACTGTAGGCAAATTAGGCAAAAAATAATCATCTTTTTGACTTATTCAGAAACACTCACTCATCTTGCCTGAGTCATATTTATCTGCCTTCAGTTATAACTGCCTAACTCTGCTTAGACTGCTGATTCATCCTGCCTTATTACCTACTGTATGTCCTCAGCCTATCAGAATGCGTGTTACTGTACATTCAAAATAATTTCTGCCTAAGTCAAACAAGTTATCCTCATAGCATAATTACCTAGGTCATGTTTGGAATGTAACAAGCATTCTGATAGGCTGAGGACACAGGCAATGAGGCACAATGAAGCAGCAGTGTTAGGAGAGTAGTTAGGCAGAAATGTCAATTTGCCCAAAACATTACGTAGGCAATTATGCTAACGATATGTATGTTTGATAACACCACAGTTTAACAGTTGAATGAAAAAAGGGTTATCCAAATTAACCCTGATGTTGAACCTTGAAAATGTGTCAACATTTGTCAGAATTATTTATGTATTTATTTCTATCTAGAAATAGCAAAAGAATAGCAGAGCTTCTTGTCAGATGAACAAGTATAGGGCTTAACCTCCCTTTAGTTTTCTTTTATAAATGGAACCCTGCTGAGTCCATTCCCTGTATGAGTGTCTGTTTGATCAATGGATGTCTAATCCATTAGCGCAGCGCGTATCCTCTGCTCAGCACCCAATACAGCGATGTGTAAACCACGGGGTGCTACAGTATGTTGGCCAAAGCTCTTGGCATCAATCAAACAGAATTGATTCCAGCACCGTCCCCCCAGATGCTGTCAGGAAACGGAGCATCATGGAGATTCATGGTAGCCCAGTGGTTCTCAAACTTTTTCACGTCAAGGAGCCCCCAAAATTACATGTATTTGGCCGCGGACCCCCATCTCAAAATATTTTGTTCCAGGGACCCCCCGAAGCAAAGACTTGAGTTACAAATGTTCGCTTTAAAAATATATATATACAGTATATATATTCAAGATCTGCAAAAAGGTTCAAAAATAGCAGATCTACAAGCTCACTCAGTGCCCTGCTATGAGCTTGAGTATATCTGCTATTTTTGCATGTTCTCCCCGTGTACTTCACAAAAAACTTTCACAAAAAACATGCAGTAATCCTGGTCTCTATACTGCCTCTCCCTGGTCAGCCGGGGCGCCTGATGGAGGGGAAAGGAACTGGTTGGAATAACGTGTTCCTTCCACGCGCTACGTCCTACCGGGGAAACTCCCCCCTGTCAGGTGATAAGAAGCGGCGTGCTAGCTCCTCATGCATTGAAGGAGGCATGAGGTCAGTTCTGGGCTCTCCCCAGGCTGGCAGAGGGATAGTAGTGTCCAGGATTACGTAGGCAATTGGCACTGGGTGAAAAAAGGGGTTACAAAATCGTGGGATAAAAAATGTAAAGGAAGTGTCCTTGAGCAAGACACTGAACCTGCAAGCTGCATGGTTTCCTGTGTGAACGTGTCTGCGAAAACGAGGCAGGAATGTAATGCACATTGTAAAGCACTTTGGAGAGAGGCCTACTACCTAAATGCACCATTTACCATTTAACCCTTTAAGGCCGGGAAGGGAACGCTTGTGTGTCATTTTAAGATGTATTTGGCTATTCAAAAATAGCAGATATACAAGCTCATAGCGCGGCTCCGAGTGCCGCGCTATGAGCTTGTAGATCTGCTAATTTTTAAGACAATTTGTACATTTATATACATTTTTTGCTCAAATCTTTGCTTCTGGGGGTCCCTGGAAAAAAAATTGTTCTAGATGGGAGGGGGTCCGCGGACAAATGCATATTATTTTGGTGGTCCTTGACATGAAAAAAGTTTGAAAACCATTGATAATATAGCAATATAAGTCAAAAATGAAATAAAAAAAAACTTTGGGAAAAAACAACTGTTAGGATTTAGAAGACATGTAAAATCCCAAGAAGCAAAGATTTGAGTTTCACTTTAAAAAAGTAAATATATAAAACTACTAAAGATTTGCACACAAAATAGCAGATATACAAGCTCGTAGCGCGGCACTCGGTGCCGCGCTATGAGCTTGTATATCTGCTATTTTTATATAGCCAAAGAAATCTTAAAATGACACAGATGCGTTCCCGGTCTTAAAGGGTTAACTGCGTGCATAAGGGAGTTTCGGCACAGCGTCTCCTCCACGACCAAGGCTACAGGGGAAATTCAACCTTTTTTTTTTCTCTCTTCTCCTCCGCGATATTGAAATGAAGTGTCAGCCACTGTTACTCTGAGAGCAATGGCACACGGCGCGCGGGGAGAAAGGGAAAAGAGAGAGGAACTTGTAAAGTGTGAATAGTACTGCTGAGCAAAAAGTTAGCCTGAATAATTCATGGGCTACAGTGCTGTGTGCTCTCGCTGCTCTGAATAGACGCGTTAAGGTTACGGCTAAGCAGCCTAGCCCGCCCGCCTCGTCTGGGAGCATTCCGAGTGACATTGATTCACGCAGTGTGATTTTACATTCTTACACTGTGGCCGTTTAACCCGTTAAAACCGGGCAAAGCATCTGTGTCATTTTAGATTTGAGCTACATTGGTTGGCTATTCAAAAATAGCAGATATACAAGCTAACTGTGAGCTTGTATCTCTGCTATTTTTGAAAAATCGTGAACATTTGAGCAAATCTTTGAATATATGTAGATTTTTTTAGTAAGTATTTAGGAGTAGTTCACCCCATAAATGACTTATTTCCTATCAATTACACACCCCATGAAGCATTGAATTCATGGAGATTTTTTTGTTTTTGTCGCATTCCTGAGGCAATAATTTGATGACCGGCGGTGTCTCTGGTAGGAGACACAAAGAGTCTCCTTTGTGTCTCCTACCGGATACATAAGCATCTTTATTATTATCATTAAATTATTGGCTCAGGAATGCGGTTGTGTAATTGATAGAAAATAAGTCAACTACTCCTCTAACTCAAATCTTTGCTTCTGGAGGACAACATATTTTGTGATGAGGGGGGGGGGGGGGGGGGGGTCAGCCAAATACATATCATTTTGGGGGTCCTTGACATGAAAAGGTTTGAGAACCACTGATATATAATATAATAATATATGTTTTTCTGAAAACTGTTAGAATTTAGAAGACATTTTGTAGAATCGGCCTCAGGTCTTAATGGGTTAATGGATGCTGTGTCTCGTTCAAGGACACTTTGACTGGACATTATAGTGCTGTTAAATAAATATATGTGCGTGCAAATACATAACAGCGTGTGCATTCATTGGAAAGAATACTATTCATTTCCTTTCAGAAATACCGGTAACTCGCCACTCAAAAGGCAGCCTTGCTTCTGCCCTCCGGGACTATCAAATAATATCAATATCTATAGCTGGTAGCCCAATGTTACTTGCACATTGTACATAGATAAGTATAATTGATATACAGTATTATGTATGCCTTTTGCATAAATGGCTATATTAAATTATCCACCGTATTCAGCACATCCCCCGTTGCTGCTAAAGGTATTTGACCATACCTTGCCATAAAGAGATTATTCATCATCGCTGGCGTTCTTAATCTGCAGGGACGTGCACAGATAGACTAGGTGGCGCTCGAGCACCTGCCCTTTGCCCTCTTGACCAGAAGTGCCCTTTTGAAAAAGGGTTTACAGCAGGGGTCTTCAACAGGGGGTCTGGGACCCCTACGGGGTCCTCAGAGTTACTACAGGGGGTCCGCCAAATCTTTATGTGATATGATTTTTCTTTTTACCATAACCACTCGAAACCTAGCATCCCTTTTCTGAGGAGAACTTTAGCCAAAAATAGCAGATCTACAAGCCCACAACGCCTCGCGCTGCGAGGCGTTGTGGGCTTGTAGATCGGCTATTTTTGGCAAAGAGGTATAGGTGTAGACGGAAAAAAGAGCAGACCAAGTAAACAAAAAAAAGTATAATTTACTTGAGCACCTGCCCCTCAAAACGTCTGTGCACGCCACTGTTAATCTGTACTTTTTAACTTTATTTTTTATCTAATCTATATTTTCTATTCTAATATTTATTTCAGTACCAGCATAATTATCATTATCTTGTTGTTATAGTGTTGTGTTAGCACAGTCTTTGTCACCCACCAACATTTCACAGTTTGTGCCCCTTGATTCTTGGCTCCTGATTCTTGCTAGCCTCATGTTCAAAACAAATCAAATAAAACGTGTCCAGATGAAGCAGAGAGACTGGTCTAATGGAATATTGCCTCCCACAGCTCCATATCACAATGTTTCCTTTGTTGTCGATTTTCAGTAATGGAACACAACGTTCTGGTGTGTTCCACCACAACTCTTACTAAACCATTTAAACCGGGAACACATCTGTGTCATTTTTATATTTCTTTGGCTATTCAGAAATAGCAGATCTACAAGCTCTACGAGCTTGTAGATCTGCTATTTTTGAAGAATCTTGAATTTTTTTGCAAATCTTTGAATATATATTTTTAAAGCAAACATTTGTAACTCAAATCTTCGCTTCTGGGGGGTCCCTGGAACAAAACATTTTGAGATGGGGTTCCGCGGCCAAATACCGCGGCTAAAAAAGGTTTTCTAAATCCTAACAGTATGTTGCTACATCAGTGGTGCTCCAACTTCCATGTCAAGGACCCCCAAAATAATATGTATTTGGCAGCAGTCCCCCCATCTCAAAATATATTGTTCCAGGGATCCCCGGAAGCACAGATCGGAGTTAAACATGTTCGCTTTAAAACAATATAGTATGTGCAAAGATTTGCAGAGAAAATAATGGTGATTAAAATGAATAAATAGCAGATGTACAAGCTCATAGCACAGCACCGGGTGCCACGCTATGAGCTTGTATATCTATTTTTTAATAGCCAAAGAAATCCAAAATGACACAGCGTTCCCGGATTGAATGGGTTAAACCAGTTCCATCTATCCAATATAGGCTCTATTCACAGCAGCCATATTATCACTTCCTTCACAGGTGTTACCAATGATACTAATGAAGGCTCTGTTCCATTGTCTAGCACAGTGGTTTCCACGACCCCCATAACTCTGAGAGTGTACAAATGGAACCAAATGGACCCTTACGGGTCCATTTGGTTCCATTTGTACACTCTCAGAGTTACACACCTGTAAGGGGCCATTTGGAAGCCCATGAGGGTCCCTGGACCCCAACTGTAGATATGCACAATATCAGCACCCTGACTCTGTTTGACCAGAATGGAACAGAGCCTTCATTAGTATCATTGGTGACACCTGTGAATGTCTTCATAATATGGCTGCTGTGAATAGAGCCTATTTGGGAGACTGTGGTCAAGCCTAGCTTGGCTGTCCTAAAGCCTCCCCCTCCCCCTCTCCCCCCTCAACCAGTCCTCCATGTAGGGATCATATCACCTTGCAAACAAACACCCATCTGCACTTTTCTCTGAATGTTTGTCTTTCTCTGAGAATGATGTTTTCATTTCAAATGTTCTTTTTTTCCAGGTGGGTCGTTTTTTCGGTGAGGTGGATGGATCTGTCATGGCACAACTCATCAAGATGGGGATGTACAAGAAGTATGACTGTTTACTTTAGTATACTTTTCTTTACCCTCCTGCTCAGTGGTGTAACAAAACTAAGTACGTTTACTCAAGTGCTGTACTTTAAGTACACATTTAAGGAATCTTTACTTTACTGGAGTATTTTCAATTTCCAGTACTTTTACTTCTACTCCACTACATCTCAGAGGCAAATATTGTACTTTTACTCCACTAACTTTAGTTAGGCCTGCTAGTTACTTTGCAGATATATAGTATTACATTATAAAACACACTTTAACCACTTCAGCCCTATTTTATACATAGCAGAACATATCAGATCTACAAGCTCACAACGCATCGCATCGCGACACATTCTGAGCTTGTAGATCTGCTATTTTCAAACATTTTAGTACTTTTACTTTTGGTACTTTAAGTATATTTTGATGCCAATACTTTTGTACTTTTATTCAAGTACATTTTGAACACTGGACTTTTACTTGTAGCGGAGTATTTCTGCATTGTGGTATTGATACTTTGTCTTAGATAAAACATTTGAGTACATTTTCCACCACTGCTCCTGCTACAGCAATGCAATGGATGTACGTACTGTATGCCCTATTGACATGAATATTTCTCTCCCAGGGTTTCCTTGTTTGACTACCAGGCCATGTGCAAGAACAGCCATCATCACGCTAACAGCGCTCGTCCTCTCCTGAGTGTGAGTCATGAAACCTCGTCTCCATATTCTGACTTTTTGTGTTTTTACCCATTGAGACCTGAAGCCGATTCTACATCCTAAATCTCAACAGTTTTCTGAAAAACTTATGTTTCTATATCAGTGGTGCTCAATCTTTTTCATGTCAAGGACCCCCAATATTATATGTATTTGGCCGCGGACCCCCATCAAAATATTTTGTTCCAGGGACCCCCCAGAAGCAAAGATTTGAGTTAAAAATGTTTGCTTTAAAAATATATATATATTCAAAGATTTTCACACATTTTCACGATTTTTCAAAAATAGCAGATCTACAAGCTCATAGCGTGGCACTCGGTGCCGTGCTATGAACTTGTAGATCTGATATTTTTGAATAGCCCAAAGTGTAAAATAATGCTTTTTAGCTCAAATCTAAAAATGACACAGTTCCAGGTCTTAATGGGTTAACACATTTTGCTGGGGACCCTCTCGAAGAACCCCCCAAGAACCCCTGGGGGTCCCCGGACCCCACCTTGAGAACCAATGCTGTATAGTACAGTACAGTAGACAGTATAATAGCACAGTACAGTACAGAACACATAGTGACGAGTTGTTGTATCAGTAGTTAGCTTGCAGTGAACTATATTATAAGGACATAACTGTCTCTTTGCTCTTTACACACTTCACTTTGAAGCTGTTAGTTTTTAATATGATGCAATACATCACAATAGCGATGCAATATGATTCAACTCCATGTCTCCTTGGGGGCAGTTTAACCCTTTAAGACCCGGAACGCATTCTGTGTCATTTTAGATTTTTAGCTGTAACCATTATTTTATACTTTGGGCTATTCAAAAATAGCAGATCTTCAAGCTCATAGCGCGGCACCAAGTGCGGCACTACGAGCTTGTAGATCTGCTTTTTTTTTTTTTTTTTAATAGTGAAAATGTGTGCAAAACTTTGAATAATATATATTTTTAAAGCGAACATTTTTAACTCAAATCTTTGCTTCTGGGGGATTCTACAAAATGTCTTCTAAATCCTAACAGTTTAAAAAAAAAAACTTATGTTGCTATAATCAGTGGTCAAGGACCCCCAACATTTTGGTAGTGGACCCCATCTCAAAATATGTTGTTCCGGAGACCCCCAGAAGCACAGATCGGAGTTAAAAATGTTTGCTTTAAAAAATATATGTATATTGAAAGATTTGCACAAATTGTCAAGATTTTTCAAAAATAGCAATTGTACAAGCTCATACTGTAGTGCAGCACAGAGTGCCGCGCTACGAGCTTGTAGATCTGCTATTTTTGAATAGACCAAAGAAATCTTACAATGACACAGATGCGTTCCCGGTCTTAATGGATTAATAACACACCCATATGAAATAATTTAATGAAAAAACGGTAGACACAATAACAGGGAGCGGAGCGGAGGTCACGCTCAGAAGCGAGTGCAATAACTGGAAAGAGAATAACATTTGAAGAGTGCAAAATATAGTGTTTGTTTTATGACTATATCTGCTGTTTGTTTGTGTGTGTTTGTTTCACCCCCCCCCCCCCCCAGCCCTTCTATGGCCTCCTGGCGCTGCTGAGATGGCTCTTTACTAACGCAGCCATGTAAGTGTGTGAGCCCTCTTGGTGCATGACATGAAAGTGGTTATGTACAATTTAGACCTGGGACGCCTATACGTTTTATACCTTTCAAGCTGTCTCTGTGTCATTTTAGTTAGCTATAAGCCTACATATATATTGTTGCTGTCGGGCAGAAACTTCTTATCTCAGTATTTTAACTGTTTGTGTTTTTTCGTAAATTGACGCCCTAGTCCTAAAAGGGGAACAATCATCATCATACAACGGGACAGACTTAAACCACTCGAACCCCGGCATCCATATTCTGAGGGGGGACATTAGCCAAAAATAGCAGATCTACAAGCTCAAAACGCGTCGCGCTTGGCGCGGTGCGGTGCGTAGATCGGCCGTTTTTGGCAAAGAGACTTGGTGTGGAATGGAAAAAGCGTACCAAGTGCTGTTGCATCTCTGAACCATATCACTAAGACTCACACATACTTCTTTCCTCCTGTCACTCCAGGTTCGTTCTGGATTTCAACTTCTGCGGGTTGTGGCACTCTGATTATTTTGTCGACGGTAAGCCCCCCCCCTCTCCCCTCCCTCTGTGACAATAATAGCCACGGAAGAGAGAGAGGGAGAGAGAGAGGGATTTAAAATAGATTAAGATTAAGAATGGAAAGTCTTTGAGTGACACCTTTGAGAGAATATAGAATGTTTATGATTTCATTGTGTTTGTTGAGGATTCATTTCATATCGCATTTCATGTCATTCTTTCATGGTATACCGTTCACACAAATCCTTTTCTTTAACCAACGTGTCATTATTACTGTCATCTGTTTCATGCATGTGTGACATAATCCATGGAAATGCATCTTCCATCTCATCCTGTGGTCCATCTCCATCCATCATGTGGTTGACAACATACAGCCAAGGCTGGCTATCATACATGTGAGTACCGTGTGTGTGTGTGTGTGTGTGTGTGTGTGTGTGTGTGTGTGTGTGTGTGTGTGTGTGTGTGTGTGTGTGTGTGTGTGTGTGTGTGTGTGTGTGTGTGTGTGTGTGTGTGTGTGTGTGTGTGTGTGTGTGTGTGTGTGTGTGTGTGTGTGTGTGTGTGTGTGTGTGTGTGTGTGTGCGTGCGTGCGTGCGTGCGTGCGTGCGTGACAGGCTAGCGAAAAAGATGTTTGGTTGTTTTACATCTAAAGTTAAACAGCCTTTCATTAAAGGAGTAATTCACCCATAAAATTACTTATTTTCTATCAATTACACACACCATTAAGCCTTCAATTCATGGGTATGTTTTTGTCTCATTCCTAAGCCAATAATTTTGATGACCGGCGAAAAGATGCTAATGTCTCTGGCTTAGGAATGCGACAAAATCTAAAAAAATATCCATGAATTCAAGGCTTCATGGGGTGTGTAATTGATAGATTTTTTTTGGTTGAACTATATCCCTTTAACATCTATTCTAACCCCACACACACCCGTTGTTGGGCTGAGGTTAATGTAGAAGCTGCAATCGATGTTTGGAAAAACTTGAGTCAGGTATCAGTGAACTGGGATGTTTTTGTGGTTGTCATTGAAGAAGCATTCCTTACCAAAGTTTTAAAGCACCAACCGCTTCAATGTGTGGTCTTACAGCTTGTCTTACAGCTCTGGGTAGGAGTGTAAACTACTAGCGTTTATATTTGGAAGCTAATGTCCACATAGAGTGCTTGTTAGGGTGTCTGCTTAATAGCAGGAAAGTCCAAGTCACAAGTGCGGCCAGCCAGGAATCGAACCGGGGATCTGCTGTCAGGCATTAGAGCCCATGCGGTACAACAAGTACTATACGCCCTAAAACCCTCTGCTATTGGATCGCCCCATGCTCTGGATTGTCCACCAGTCTACCATCTGCTACTAACTATGTTCAAAAAATACTTTTAACATGTAAACATAAATGAGAGAGAGAGAGAGAGAGAGAGAGAGGGAGAGAGGGAGAGAGGGAGAGAGGGAGAGAGAGAGAGAGAGAGAGAGTGTCTGAAAAGCCTCAGGAGATGGACTGAGGCCCTCCAGCCCAAACAGTGCGAAATTGGAGAAGTATCAATTATGACGATAGGAACTATGTTTAACTGTGTGTGTGTGTGTGTGTGTGTGTGTGTGTCATTGTGATTTCAGCCCATAAACAGAAGAAGGTGGAGGCCTATCTGCCATGTGACACTGCTTATCCCGGCTTCATGTACGACTACT
This sequence comes from Gymnoscopelus microlampas, assembly GCF_963454915.1. Classification (NCBI taxonomy): domain Eukaryota; kingdom Metazoa; phylum Chordata; class Actinopteri; order Myctophiformes; family Myctophidae; genus Gymnoscopelus; species Gymnoscopelus microlampas. The sequence continues at coordinate 52,158,181 of NC_139943.1, read as the reverse complement.
CCATCAGGGAGACCAACAGCTTGATTAAATGTGGCCGCTGTCAAAAGTAAGAACACACACGCACGCACACACACACACACACACGCACGCACGCACAAACACACTATAATCATGCAAGCACACATGCCAGCACACATACAGTAATAAACCCTTCACAAAAGTTCACTTTCTCCTAATTAACATATGATAGATTGTTACTACTGGAGTGTTTGTTTGAATAGTTTATTTCTATACTCTTTTTTTCTTCAGTCAGACATTACAAGAATATTTTTTTATTTTAACCTGGTCCAAAAGGCATAGGCAGAAGCTTGTAGCTTATTAATGCCTATCCTTATTAAATGTTGTTACCTTTTAACGAGAAAGAAGAATGTGACGAACATAACTAACAAACAAAAAAAGAAACTAAACAAGACAAAACAAAATATAAATCCATAATGCACAGAAGTAGATCCCTAGTCTATCAATCCTATGTGATCACATCCATTGAGACCTGGAACGCATCTGTGTCATTTTAGAATTCTTTAGCTATTCAAAAATAGCAGATATACAAGCTCATAGCGGGGCACGAGCTTGTAGATTTGCTATTTTTGAAAAATTGTGTTTTTTTTACATTACTTTCAAAAAACTGTTAGGATTTAGATAAAAAAAAAAAAATCAGCCTCAGGTTTTAATGGGTTAACACATTTGGTCAATACATCCATCAATCATTCCATTCGGTATGTGTCCAGTATAAACTGTTTGAATTGCATTAAACGTATACTTTGCTTAATAGTCTCAGGCAAGCCGTTCCACAGCTTCACACCACGACCAGAAATACTCATACTTTTCAAAGTAGTACCAACACTTAGTTGTTTTGATTTTAGTGGCAGTGTTAATTGTGTGTTAATTGGCTGTGAACGGCCCGTTTCAGGATGTTTGTGGTGCAGCAGATTCCTGAGAGTAACCTGGTTCTGGTGGTGACCCAGGCCGACTGTGACTGCTCCCGCCAGTACGGGCCCATTCTGCTGGAGCCCAAAGAGATCAAATATATCCTTCCATTCATCTGAATATTTGTATTTCCTTTATTCAACCACATCACTTAAGCCATTAGTTCTCAAAGTGGGGTCCGGGGACCCCGGGCGGTCCTTGGGGGAGTTCCAGGGGGTCCCAAGCTAAATGATGGATAGTTAGGAACCAAATTGACCCATATGGGTCTGTAACTCTGAGAGTGCACAAATGGAACCAAATTAACCCTAAAGGGTACAAAAACAGCCGAAAATAGCCGATCTAGCAGCTCGCAACGTGTGAGCTGGTAGATTGGCTTTTTTCGATGAATGTTTGCCAGTTATGACATGCCCAAGATGACATGGTAAAAATAAGTTACAAACAGAGCAGCAAACACAATACATAGAAATTAAACAATACATAGAAATAAACAACATTACAAACCAAAATGTTTGCAAAACAAATGGGGGAATTCACATCTACCTTACTCAACAGTAAACAAACCAACATACAGTATAAGTGTACTGTATATACAGGGTATCTGGACATTTCTAAAGTGACAATTTAAGGACTTTTTTAATACCTCTAAAATAAAAAATAAAATGAAAAACAAACTAGTAATAAGACCATCACTACGTCAAATGTAACCAACAAACTAAACTATAAACAGTGGTCAAACGCCAAATTGTCAAATATCACCAAAGAAAGAGGCAAACATTTAGAAAATGTAGCTTGTAGATCGGTTATTTTCACAATATTTACCTGTGGAACCGAGTCAAACTAAATGTAATGCCTCAACTCCTACAATTCCAAGTGCTTGTCAGGGTGGAGGGTCCCCAGTTCAAATATGAATATTTTTAGCTCACACATTGATCAGTGGATGATTCCTTAACGGCTGTGAACATAACGCCACGGTGAAATGCAACAGGATGAAGTCTCAGAAGGTCCGCCGGCGCCCAGACTCCTGCCATGCCTACCACCCTAAGGTGAGCCATGCTCTCACGTTGGCACCTACACCTTGATTTACTTAAAAATCTCCATGAATTCAAGGCTTCATGGGGTGAGTAATTGATAGAAAATAAGTCATTTTTTGGGTGAACTACTCCTTTAACATTGACTTATTGATTCAATACTTTATTAACAGTTTGCAAAAGGTACAGAGGTACAGTTATACAATAATGCTAAAAGGATAACACTAAAAGCCCTGAGGCAAGGGCAGTAAAAGTATTTTTACAGAAAAACAGTGGGGGGTCATTTCTTTTGGCAAGCCAGAAGACTTGTCTAGGTTAGAGCTCTTCACGGGCCTAAAAAAAACGGACCAGAACCGAAATGGAAATGTGAAATTTGATCCGATTCCGAGCCGCTCCGAGATTTCTTTCAAATAACAAAACCAAACCCGAGTGGAACTGTGATAATTTATTTTTTACGGACCCAAACCCTAATTGGACTGGTGAAATTTGTTCCGAACCCGATTATTTCCGAGATTCCGAGACCCCTTCAACCCCTTCAAAAAAGCCCAAAAATAACACACACACAGTAGACATACTACGGGTCTTCTCAGATCCACTCGGTTCCGACCCGAATGATTATGGTAAAACACGGCTCCGACCCGTACGGGTCTCAGGTCCTGTCGGGTATTTTCGGAATCGGGGGGGCCTGTAAGAGCTCTAGTCTAGGTGCTCTTTTATGGTGGTTTTGAAGGAGGGTAGGGAGTTGTACGTTTTGATGGCTGTTGGTAGGGCGTTCCACATTTTGGTGGCATAACAGTAGAATTAATTCACCCCTATGTTGGTGCCGGCATCTACCTTCATTGTTGAGGAAGGTAGATGATACCATCGTTGAATTTACATCTACCTTTAAATCAGCATCTCCTCGATTTAACATCTACCTTCATTTAACATTCACCTTGATGTTGATTGTGAAAACGTCTTTGTAGTCAGATGATGATGATGATCATGATGATTGCTTTTTGCTAATGACAAATACTTTGTCATTCCAGGAGAATGCCAAGGACTGCGGGGGAGCATCAGAGATCTCTGTGTCGGTGACCCTGTTCGGGGCCTCGGTGTTCACCTCATTAGTTCTCCACAGGTGGACGTCATAAAAACCAGGCTCCTATTATCCACGCTCCGCTTCAAGGACAATCGTTTCATTTAGCTGCGGTTGGAAGGAATTGTTTCAGGATTTCAACCAGGCAGGAAACGAGTCAAAGACGTGTCTTGGCAAAAGATGTGTGGCTTTACAAGGCGCTCAGGGATCGAGTTCCAATTTTTTTGCGGACTGCAAATTAGCTTTTGGAGTTTCTTTATCATCGTCCCTGTGAGCCACTGTGAGGAGAGCTACACCATGGGTGAAGTTGACTGGATTAAATGATAAAGGGCTATTTCATAGAGACCTATTTTCTTGCACTAAGACTCAACATTAAAAGCTAAATGCCACCAGACAAATGCAGTCTGGATAATGTGGACATGTGGAGCAGCAGTTGTAAAAAAGACTATGGCCTCATTCTAGGAGGGCTAAAGTCACTGAGAGGTGGCAGATGCTGCCATCTGCTGGACGTCTTTCTACAGCACAGCCTGGGTGTTGTGCATGATGGACTTCTGCTAAATTGTTGCCATTCACAAGAATGTAGTGGGATATCTTTGTAGATTTTGATACTGAAAATGCTGACAGTGTAGTTGTTTGTTATTGTTGTACAGAAATGGTGTACCGAACTCTTTGGTTGAAAAGAAAGGAGATTATGTCCTTTTTAAAGGGGAGAAAACACCTTGCGTGGAACATCCCTGTGACTGCTACCTTGAACCCTTCCTGAAACTATGAAGCTTTTCATAAGTCAATAGAAACAATACAGAGAAGTAGGGGCTGGGCAATATTATATTGATATTGTGATATGAGGCTAGGTAATATTGTGATATATGACATAAGTGTTGTTTTCCCCCCTGGTTTTAATCACTATATTATACTTTTAAAAAATTGCTAAAATAGCAGATCTACAAGCCAACACCACGCCACATTGTGTTGTTTGCTTGTAAGATATTTGCCATTTTTGCTATTTTTTCAAATATTTGAAAGAAGTAAAATATATACAGTATATTTTGTTCGTATTGCCCAGCCCTACAGCACATTATAGTCCAAAATGGGATATCCACATGAAAAAGAAGGCTTGCAGAATCAGATAAATTATAAAATTATGGATAGCAGTCCATAAGTAAGCATACCAAAAAGGAAAAAAGTTTTCTTTATGAGGGTACAATGATATTGCATAGTAAAAAATATGTAATGAACCATTTCATATATTAACCTAATTTCTGCCTACAAGCATCTCTGTATGTAATCAAAGCAAACGTATCAATGTGGGCGCCATCGTGATGGTGTGTTTAATAGAAGTCTTATTTGATGCACATAATGTACATCATAGGTAGAATATATGCCTTAGATGCGTTGATAAAGGGAAAGTGGTCTGACAAAAATAAGACATTGTTTGCTTGATTTAAAGCTGCACTATGTAACTTTCCTCTTCTACTCCGGATTTGAACCTGGCTTCCTGTGCAAGTGCTGACCGTTGAGCTAATAGAGCCGGCCGGGTTGCTCAGGGGATAAATAGGCTCTATGCACTGCAGCCATATTATCACTTCCTTCACAGATGTTACCAATGATACTAATGAAGGCTCTGTTCCATTTAGTGTAGCACAGTGGTTTCCACGACCCCCATAACTCTGAGTGTACAAATGTACACTCACATGTGTACACTCTCAGACTTATGCTTTTCAAAATGTATACAAATCTTTTGAAAAATACCAGATCTACAAGTTCCCTGACTCTGTTTGACCAGAATGGAACAGAGCCTTCATTAGTATCATTGGCAACACCTGTGAATGTCTTCACACTATGGCTGCTGTGCATAGTAGAGCCTATTCCATCAGGTCAAAATTTGTGTCAGACCCTGTGTCTATAGGTGAGACATGACCTTTGACACGATCTAAATGTCTCAATAGAAGAGCAGGGAGACAAAATACAACCAAAATACAATCGTATAAGTTAAATTGTATTAACATATTCTATCGTACAGATTGGACAAAATTTAAATGTATTAATTAAAAAATAAGTTACATAGTGCCGCTTTATGACTGATGGTCATTTACGTCATTTTAAATTGTGCTATCCTGGTTTATTCAGTGTAGACGTGGTCTGGGCATCACCAAATACATTTTTTTAAATGATTTTTTACAAAAGATTATATTCCATCTAGTCTTGTTTTTTTTGTTTTGTTTTACTATGAAATGTCACTTTTAATTACAGTATACTTATTATGATGTTAAATAATTTCCATCAGCAAGAAAAGAATAATAACGTCCATCTCTCATATCAATAATAATAATAATAATAATAATAATGATAATGATGATGATGATGATGATAATAATTAAAAAATAATAATACAGTAGTTCATCTTTAAAAACCACCAGTAAAGGTTGCATTTTTATTACAGTAAACATTTCTAAATGAAACATTCCTGAAATAAAATATCCCAGAGAAATGCATTGTTTAATCCTCCATTCAGTGGCATTAACTATAACTTGTATTATATATATTTATCTACGACACCAAGCTCACTGCGCGTCACTTGGTGTCACAAAGTGAGCTTGTATACATCTGCTATTTGTATTAATCTTTGAAAATGTGTAAATAATTTAGGAGAGAACCCAAGGAACCATCACCTTATCATGCTGGAGAGGTTTTTGTGCCCCGGTGAACCCGAGAGCTGTGTTTTCTGGAGCCTGGTAGGCAGTGGTGTAAAGTAACTAAGTACATTTACTCAATACTGTACTTAAGTACACATTTGAGGATTTTTTACTTTACTGGAGTATTTCCAATCTTCAGTTCTTTTACTTCTACTCCACTACATCTCAGAGGCAAATATTGTACTTTTACTCCACTACATTTATTTGAAAACGTGTTACTTTGTAGCTTTTGATTATTATTACAAAACATACATTACCCACTTCAGCCCTATACACATTCCGGCCATCTGAAAATAGCCGATCTACGAGCTTGTAGATCTGCTATTTTCAAAAGATTTGTATACATTTGAAAATTGGGTAATGGGACATTCTGCATAATGAGTACTTTAACTTTTGGTTCTTTAGGTAGATTTTGATGCCAATACTTTTACTCAAGTACATTTTTGAATTCTGGACTTTGTTACTTGTATTTCTGTATCACCACTGATTTTCAGACGGACCGGACCTGGGCGGCAGAGGCTGACTTTGGGGACGTGGAATCTAACGACGCCGGTGGGGAAGGAGCTTGAGCTTGTGCGTGAGTTGGAGCATTTAGCAGGGGCTCTGAAACCAAACACTTGGACAGGACAGGGGGGGGGGGGTTGGACCTTGTTCTTCTCTGGAGTTGCTCAGGGTGTGAGGGCTCAGGCGAGCGTGGGGATCATACTCACGAGTCTCCGGTTGAGAAATATTGTATTTTACCCCACAACAATTATTTGAAAATGTGAATTACTAAATACTTTGAAGATTTAGATTACTGTTACAAAATATACACAAACCACTTCAGCCCTATATACTTTCGTTATTTGAAAATAGCGTCTTTGTAGTCTCCTTTGTGTCTCCTTCCGGAACCACTCCCTACCGGTCCTGGTCATCAAATTATTGGTTTAGGATTGCGACAAAAAACAAAAAAAATCCATGAATTCAAGTCTCCATGGGGTGACTAATCGATAGATTTTTTTGGGGGGGGTGAACTATCCCTTTACTGTCTTACTGTACCTCCGTGCTGTTTACATTTCGGACTAATAAGTATTCAATCAATCAATCAATCATCAGTACACTCAGTGCTTACTTACATCACACATTGCATTAGCAAAAAGGGCCACTTGGCTGCAAAGACTAGTGGGTGCATATTAGGTCATATGAGTATTATAGAGATTGCTGGCTTTTCAGAGCTTGAGGACAGGAGGAGATCAAGTTCTAACAGCTAAAGTATTTTTGGGGGTTTGGCAAGGTATAGCTTCAGTGGTTGTGGTTTTCCATTGAGGTGAAATCTTGATGAGAAATCTCCTATCATGATGAGACAGTCTTTGATGTAAGGTATGCACATAGTTTAATGACATCTCCCATGAAGGAAAGGATTCCAAATAAGCCAGCCGGCTTCTTCCTTTCCTTGCACAGCAACTTGTCATTTAATATGTATTGTTTTTATATGTTGTATAACAATGTGCTAATGGCCTACCTGTATATATGTACATGAAGAGTGATTAGACTTTTTAGCATTTATTTACCCAGGGTAGTAACCCTGGTATGGTTTGGCAATAAGATGTGATTTACTTTGTTATTCACTATGGGAATCAGTTGGGAGTTTAATGTATGTGTTGTGTCATATTGGTTATAATTGGTTTATCGTTTATTTGAGGGATATTGGTAATTTGTAGAATCACACCATGTCCACTCAGTGTATGGAGTGAGGTTGTGTTGGCATTGCGTTACGAAAAGAAAATCCTATCGAAAGGCATAATATGGCTCTTCTTTCAGAGGAGAAATACAACGGCCAAAGTGAAATTGAGGACAAATCTAACAACCTAACATTACCAAGATTTGAGCTTAATGCAAGCTTTAAATGAAAGTTTGTTGGAAATTATAAATATCTTCAAGCCAAAGAATCAGTGGTGTAAAGTAGCTAAGTACATTTACTCAAGTACTGTACTTAAGTACAATTTTGAGGTACTTTGACTTCACTGGAGTATTGCTAATAATTGTCTATACTTTTACTTCTACTCCACTACAACTATTTGAAAACTTTAGTTACTAGTTACTTTGTAGATATACATTATTACATTATAAAACATACATTAACCACTTTAGACCTATTTTATACCTAGGCTATTTGAAAATAACCGATCTACAAGCTCACCACGGGTCGCATCGCAGTGTGAGCTTGTAGATCCGCTATTTTCAAACATTTTAGTACTTTTACTTTTGGTACTTTAAGTAGGCCTCCATTTTGATACCAATATTTTTGTACTTTTACTAATTAAGTACATTTTGAATTCCGCACGTTTGCTTGTAACAGAGTACTTCTACATTGAAGAATTGATACGTTTCCTTAAGTAAAACATTTGAGTACTTTTTCCACAACTGCAAAGAATTCTGAGGACATTGACCTCCGTGTCCTCAACGGCAGCAACCTATAATATCTGTATCTTAAACATGAAGCATCTATGAGTCATCACACCCCTACCCCTACATTCAGCTGTCATCAAATGACGTGTTAACAGCAGTGGTGGAAGGTAAACTAAGTACATTTACTCAATTACAATTTTGCGGTATTTTTTACTGTACTGGAGTATTTCCTATTTTCAATACTTTTACTTCTACTCCACTACATCTCAGAGAAAAATATTGTATTTTACTCCACAACAATTATTTGAAAATGTTACTAATTACTTTGAAGATTTAGATTATTACTACAAAACATACATAAAACCACTTGAGCCCTACATACTTTGGCTAATTGAAAATAGCCACAAAGTGAGCTTGTAGATCTGGTATTTTCAAAGAATTTTATACATGTGGAAACTTGCAAAATGGAACATTCTGCATAATGAGTACTTTTAGTTTTGGTAGTCTAAGTATATTTAGATGCCAATACTTTTGTACTTTTACTCAAGTAAATTTTGAATACCGGACTTTCACTTGTAAGGGCGCGGTCTCACCGCACTTATATTTTACCTCTGGGGCGGAATCTGCCAATGCTTTGTCAATGCAAATGCGTGGATTCATGGTCTTGCGCATCTCTCACTCGAATCCACGCATTTGCATTGACAAAGCATTGGCAGATTCCGCCCCTTGGTAGAATAAAAGTGCGTTGTGACCGTGGCCTAACAGAGTATTTCTACACGGTGGTATTGCTACTTTTACTCAAGTAAAAAAATGTGAATACTTCTTCCACCACTGGTTGACAGACACTTACATGACCTGGAGAGATCAGGCGAGATCAGCAGAGGAGAGGGGAAGTGAGGTGAAATCTCCTATCATGATGAGACAGTCTCAGATAATGCATAGGTGATGTAAGACATGCAAATGGGACAATGAAAAAGCAACTTGGTAGTCAAAACATCATGTAGGCCTACCTGTGCATGTGTACATGAAGAGTGATTAGAATCTAATCACTCATCATGTACATCAGGTTTTTTGCTTAGTTGCTTAGTAGTTAGTTTTGTTTAGCCTTTATTTAGCCACACCCTGCACGCGTGTGCACACACACACACACACACACACACACACACACACACACACAATCTACAAGCTCACAACGCCTCGCAGCGTGATCTTGTAGATCTGCTATTTTTGGCTAAAGTTGTCCTCATAGGGACGCTAGGGTTCAAGTGCTTAATGTAACAAATACAAAAAAATCCTATCACACAAAGATTTGTCTCCCCCCCTGTAGTAAGGGCAGGTACACACTGCAGGACCTTAAAGTTGTCGGGGGGTCATCTGATCGTTAAGCATAACACACTGCAGGAGTTTATTTCTTGAAATCGGCTGTCATAATATCGTTGTGGTCTTCCCAACACGATTGATCCCCGACAAGGGCTGACACACTGTAGGATAGTTCACTAGGATGCTATCTCCAGAGTCAGACCCAATACATACATTTGTGTTTATTCCAATTCATTTTAATCGACGTATCCCGTGATATGCCTCTCTCCCTCTCCCCTCGGCCCTCTCTCTCTCCCCCCTCTCTCGCTCTCTCGCTCGTTAAGAGCGCAGAAGCGGTCAGTGCCATGTCTGCTTATTATAAGCGACTTTGGGATTGTATTTCTGTAAAGTTGCTTGAAAGTGTAGTTGTTTTTTTGGCCTTGTTTTCTAATGTTGTTTGAACCAGTTGTTCTCAAACATTTTCATGGCAAGGACCCCCAAATTAATAATAATAATTAATTGTCCACAGAGGTGCAGACCTCCCCCTTCTGAAAACATGTTGTGCCATAGACCCCCATTCAAGATCTGTGTGGATTTTGTAAATATTCCATCCCCCCCCAAACAAAAATGTCTTCTTTAAAAATAGCCTATCTACAACGTGAGCTTGTAGATCGTCTATTTTCAAGTATCCAATGTATTTGTATATAGGCTTAAAGTGCTCATAGTCGCTTTTGTTGGGCTTGTTTTCACAAACCTAGTTGCTTATTTCTCTCGCAAAATCTGGCAACACAGACAACGAGGACATTTTCGTGACCCCACCGTCAGTGTCCCGGGGTCGCGACCCCAACTTTGGGAATCCCTGCGCTAACCCATACTGCTCCCGGATGCCATCTACATTCCGGCTGTCTAGTTTGAAAATATCTTCAAGCCAAAGAATTCTGAGGACATTGACCTCCCTGTCCTCAATGGCAGCAACCTATAATAGCAGTATCTTAAACATGAAGCATCTAAGTCATCTTGAGGCATTTTTACTTTACTTGAGTATTTTCAATTTTCAATACTTTACCAGTTACTTCGTAGATTTTTATTATTATTACAGAACATACATTAACTTTAACACTTCAGCCCTAAATACATTTCGGCCAAAAATCAACAAAAAGCTTGGTATGATTTTGAATAAAAAAGATCACACAAGGTGACAGTAATGTCCTGTACACCCTGTACCCTGTACTATGTAAACTGCAACGGTTAAAGAAGGTGGTTTTTTTTCAGTCCTACAATCAATCAGACATCCGGAGATTGACATCACTGTCCTGCGACCTTTTAACCATTGTTTTATTAACGATAGCTACATGCCCTGAAATGCACAGAAATTAATACTCAATTAATAACCCATTATTTTGTAAAAAAGAAGCTAACATGAACATAAACCATATACTGTAGGTCATAGCACAATCCAACACAATCCCTGTCACTGTGGCCGTTAATGATGTAGGTTTATTCAGATATACACTACGAGGAGAAAGCAAGCCCTACTGTATGTTCTCTGTGACATGTAGAAGATGAGTGAGATAATGATGTAAGACATAATTCAGTTTTTTAAGCGCTTGAAGATCCTATCATAACAAGCATATGTCATGCAAGAGAGCCAATTAAAAACAAATGATATTGACAGAAGGTGTGTTGATTAGCTCATGGCATATTGACATTTAAGGCGTGTTGATTGATTCATGGCATCAAAACAGCACTCCGGCAATTAAACAAATAGCACAAGAACCCCGGATAACAACGTTCTCGTGCTAAAGGTATTATTATAAGGTATTATTTTGTATGCTAATCAGGGGTGTAGTGCTATTTGTTACTAGAGTATTGTATGTGAACAAGTGTCAATGGCATCACTTTAAATGGAAAAGTGCTGTTGACATTCTGTTCTGTTTTTCTTTGTTGAAACTAGAAAAAAACGCCCATCGGGCGTTCGACCCCTTCCTACGTGAAGTAATAATCTGAGAATGTATCTGTTAAAGATCTATAGGCTATATGAGGATAGCATAACAGGAAATGCTTATCTTGTACATAGTCAGTGAAGGCTGCAATTTGCGTATGCATGCAAATAAGTTGGTGATCTGCAGATGTGCTCTGAGATGTGCAGGTATCTGAGAAGCCTCTCATGGTGCCAAATATATTCTAGGATAACTTGGTTCATGGCGTGTGTGTGTGTGTGTGTGTGTGTGTGTGTGTGTGTGTGTGTGTGTGTGTGTGTGTGTGTGTGTGTGTGTGTGTGTGTGTGTGTGTGTGTGTGTGTGTGTGTGTGTGTGTGTGTGTGTGTGTGTGTGTGTGTGTGTGTGTGTGTGTGCGCGTGTGCGTGCGTGCACGTGCGTATGCGTGTGCAATATTGCCCATATATTGCAAATTACAGCCTTCACTATGTACAAGATTTAAGCATTTAAGCATTTACGCACGCACGCACATACTGCAGGTCAGTGCATGCAATCATAGAGATATTCATTTTTAAGTAATGGTGGTTATCATTATATATGGTTATTATTAAAGATGGTTCTTTAATTGCTTCAGTCATCAAATCAATTTCTGTAGGGTTAGTTTTAGCTTTTTAATGGATGAAATTTCAAAATGTACCCATCCAATGCTAGTACAGCAAGCCTGATCAAACTCCCAAGAAGACAGGAAATGACATCTACTCGCTTGGGGACGTTAGTTAAGGTGCTGGAAAACACAACAAAAAGAGACAAAAGTCAGTGCGTTGTACATGGGATTAAGGTGCAAAATGTCAGCGCATGTCGACCGCATAATCCACATAAGGTGGACTGACACTGGTATAATCCGTCCACGCACAATTCAAATGATACAATTTCAAAATACAACTTTATAGGTAAGGCGGAAAAAAGAATATGGCAGATCTTAAGATATTAAGTTCAGGTTTGGCAGCATGTTTGTGCTAGATGGGTGGGTACTTATACAGTAGTGCAACGTACCTGAGAAACTCAACTCACTTCATTTTCTCCCTTCTGCTGGATGGTATTGTAATCTGCTGCTGCAAGGTAATCAACATCTTTGGTTTTACAAATGTCTAGTGATGGAAAACGTACTGCATTTCTTTACTTAAGTAACAGTATCAATACTGCAATGTAGAAATACTCAATAGCAGATCTACAAGCTCACAATGAGTTGCATCGCGACACATTGTGAGCTTGTAGATCACCTATTTTCAAATGGCCGAAATACAGGGGTTGAAGTGGTTAATGGTTGTTTTGTAATAATAATCAAAATCTACAAAGTAACTAGTAACTAAAGTTTTCAAAAATTTGTAGTGGAGTAAAAGTATAATATTTGCCTCTGAGATGTAGTGGAATAGAAGTAAAAGTACTGAAAACTGGAAATATTCCAGTAAAATAGAAGAATTGTAATAATTAACGTTTGCACTGCAAATAAGCCCTAACCAAATTAGTTGAAGCCTATCTAGCTTGCTGCTTAGCAGAAATGGAAATTCAAAAAAACGTGTTGTGTAAATATATGCATAGAAAACGACAAACAGATGATGGCTTACTGGGCAGAACGTTTCTGAGTAATTACTGACTATATGTAGCATTAGAAGATTGTTGAAACAGGCTTGAGACACTTCACTGTGTTTTATTGCTCTATTCTATGCTTTGTAGTTGCAGGTTGACTGTTTGCGATGGAAGCCAGAGAAACGGACTGGACTGCTGGGCTCTTGGGCTGCTGTTCTGACTGCAATTCTTGTCAGTATCAATATCAGAACTTCATATTTATTATTAGCAGTAATTATAGTATGTTTAATATATTCTGGGGACAGTCTTCTGAAACAGACAATTCGTTGTTGCATTGAATGGAATTTTGAATTGGATTTGGATGGGCCTTTCTATCTGTTGCACCACACTGCTATGCCCTATGAACTTGTACTAGTTGTCAACCAGCAGGTGTCTTCTCCGACACCAGGGTCTACATTTCGGAATGGAAGAGTATATATAGGGAGTTAACCTCAACCATTGCAGATGTACTAGTAAACAGTGGACGGTGGAAGAAATACCCTGCAGAAATAATCTCTTACAAGTACAAGTTCGGTATTAAAAATGTACTTGAGTTAAAGTACAAATGTATTGGCATCAAAATGTACTTAAAGTACCAAAAGTACAAGTACTCAGTATGCAGAAGGGCCCATTTCACAAGTTTTCAAAAGTATGAAATGGATAAAAATCTGTTGAAAATAGCAGATCTACAAGCTCACAACGCTGCAAAGCGACGTGTTGTGAGCATGTAAATTAAAAATACCTAAAATAGTACGTAAGTACAGTACTTGAGTAAATGTACTTAGTTACTTTCCACCGCACAGCTAGTTATATTGCATTAACATACCCTACCATACAGATTGATTAAAATAACTTTGAATATCCATTAAAATAAGTTTCAGAATGCAGCTTCAACAAGTTTTGAAGCTTATATTACAGTATATATAAATTAAGAAAGAGACCAATGTACAGTATCAGTATGTTTACTGAATGTGTAAAGAGATGTTTGAATGTTTTTCAGGTTGTCTGGGATTATTTTGCTGTCCTTGCACTGCCTGCAACACCTCGTCAGAATTGGGACATGCTAATTGTCTCCCCTTATGTGACATGTGCACGCCGGGTGTGGTGGCAGCCTTGTTTGGGCTTCCTCTGTGTGTGGCTCCTGCTGCACTGTCGCTTCGGGTTGCCATACGACACAAATACAGAATCAAGGTCTGGTGGTGCACTATAATACATATGTATGTAGTACAGTATGTATGCAGATATATATAAATATATATAAACTGCCCACAAACAATTCGGAAACTTAACATTGATTATTTCTCCCCTTTAATAATACCAATTAGTATTGTATTTTATATCATTTTTATCGTTTATTGGTCACCTTTACAACGAGGTACAGCTTGTAAGGATTTTGCAATCGTGGAATGAGCCACACAGCTAAACGTGTAGGTAGCGCCCCCCAATAAATGTGTCAAAATCCCCCAATATGCTTCTGTTGATAATCGCTCTTGTTTTGAGTGACCTGCCAGTCACTCTGGTGCCACTCACAGGTGTGTGACTGGCACCTAAGCATGGGTCCTGCAACTTTGTTGAGTTTGTGTACGCTCCAAGCAGCAACACTGCTTCCCCCATGGAAAGATGCCACGTTTGTCGTGCAAACATTGCAATAGGGCAAGTGGAAGCTGGTGTTCCGTTACGCGGAGTGGCAGCATTATTTGGTGTCAGCCCAATAGCACCATTTCCAAACATAGGAGTTCCGTGAGACTGGTGAAGTCAAAGGAAGACAACACCCCAGGAAGATGAGATTCCTCACCCTTGCTTCACTGAGGAACCGTAGGCTCTCTTCCAGAGATTTACAGGCAAGATTTGTACAATGGTACTAAAGACAGATGTCAAAGTTGCAGGACTGATGCTCAGGTGCCAGTCACACAACTGTGACTGGCACACACCTGCCTGCAAATGGTACAAGGGCCGACACCAAATAATGCCCAATCTGCGTAACGGAACACCAGCTTCCACTTACCCTATAGGCTCTATGCACAGCAGCCATATTATCACCTCCTTCACAGGTGTTACCAATGATACTAATGAAGGCTCTGTTCCATTTAGTCTACCACAGTGGTTTCCACGACCCCCATAACTCTGAGAGTGTACAAATGGAACCAAATAAGGGGCCATTTGGAAGCCCATGAGGGTCCCTGGACCCCAACTGTAGACCCACTGGTGTAACAGAGTGTTTCCAGTGAGCCAACATGCACAATATCAGCACCCTGACTCTGTTCGACCAGAATGGAACAGAGCCTTCATTAGTATCATTGGTAACACCTGTGAATGTTTTCATAATGGGTGCAATATGTTAGTCCGACAGACCATTCCTCCAACAGCGCATGCCTCCGACGTTTACTATACTAACCCTATACCTAACCCGAACCCTAACCCTAACCGCACACGGATGCCACATAGTCGGAGAAATGGGATGTCGGACTTACGTATGCCTCCCCTTCATAATATGGCTGCTGTGAATAGAGCCTATTGCACGGGCCTTATCCTGGCGGGACAAACGTGGCATCTTTCCATGGGGGCAGTGTTGTTGCTTGGAGCATACACAAACTCAACAGAGTTGCAAGACCCATGTTCAGGTGCCAGCTACACACCTGTGACTGGCACACTCCTCTCAGCAGGTGTGTGCTGGCAGGTCGCTCAAAACAAGAGTGTTTACCAACAGAAGAATATTGGGGGATTTGGGCTTTTTTTTTGTGGGGGGGGGGGGGTGCTACCCACACGTTTAGTTGTGTTGCTCATTCCACGATTGCGCAATCCTAAGGTGACGATAAAAAGGTTATAGAATAGTATACCAAATGGTATTATTGGAGATAATTGGTGAAATAATCAACCGAACTATATATATATATATATGTATATATATATATATATATATATATATATATATATATATATATATATATATATATATATATATATATATATATATATATTTGTCATACATTGAAATCTGAAATTAATTGAAGAAAATTGTTTGTGAAAGCCTAATAGTTTAGCAACTCATAGTGTGTTTTATAGAGTGTAATTGATTCTATGTGGTTCCCATAGGGTACTCTCTGCAAAGACATCATGGCGTCCTGCTGCTGTGTCTGCTGCTCCTATTGTCAGATGGCCCATGAGGTCAAATACCGCAAGAACAACCCCAACGTCACCGTCATCAATGTGCAACAACCTACCTCGACCTCTTATGTCATGCATTAGGGAAATAGTACGCTGGTTTTAAAGCTGTTAAGTGTTAACGGTTGCAGCACCAGGTCATGGGCATACTTTAGATCAAGAGCCGTTTTTCAGGCCAAGGACCCCCTAGCTGAGAGAGAGAGATGAAGCAGGGACCCCCCACTACATTGTATAACATTGTGTATTTCGTAGATAGACTTGTAGGACAGCACTATCCTCATTCAAATGTTGGATTCATGTTCATGTGTATTTTCAGACATTCAACCACTTAAAACCTAATACTCTTAAGTAATCTTAACCTTTCACTCTGTACTTGGTCTGCTCTTTTTTCCCCTCTACACCGAACCTCTTTGCCAAAAACAGCCGATCTACAAGCTCACAACGCCTCACAGTGCGAGGTGTTGTGAGCTTGTAGATCTGCTATTTTTGGCTAAAGGTCTCCTCAGAATAGGGATGCTAGGGTTCAAGTGGTGAATGTAAAATAATATATACTATCACACAAAGATTTGGCGGCCCCCCTGAAGTAACTCCGAAGACACCCCCTAGGGGTCCCGGACCATTGAAATAACAATGGAATCTTACAGGTATAACCTAAAGTACCTGACTATATCATATAATATTACAACAAACAAGATTTGTTTTGAAGCATTGTGGTGGTGGTGTACGCACTGAGTATATGAATAAATACTGAACTATAATATTACAACGGCATGGCTGCTTTCTTTGTGGGTGGTGGTGAGGGGGCATGAACTTATAAATACATAAAACTGTGTGTAACAGGTTTTAGAAGAGTTGTTACTACTGCGAGGTTCAGACTCTCGTTCTCACCAACACAGAGTGAATGACACGACACAAAAGGTATATGTTTAAAAACATAGTTTACTTTGCGACACAAAGATATTATGTATAAAAATATACTTTACTTTGAGACATAAAGATATATGTTTATTGTAGTGATCTGTTATGTTGCTTTGTGGAGTTTCAGTGTTAAAGTGAGTGAGCTCACCCATATATCCCCCTCTTTAAGCTGCAGCCAACAAGAGTGGAGCACAGGCCAGTTGGGTCTTAGGTACACAACAAACAGGGGATGTTATTGATGTTGTATGTCATTGACTGACTCCTCCCACCCTTCCCACCATCTCTTTGAACTCCTGCCATCTGGTAGGAGGTTCAAGAGCTTAGGGGGGTGCACAATTAGGACCAGACAGTTTCTTCCCCCAAACCATCAGAACCCTGAATGCTTGCCATATACTGCCCCCATCACCAACATCTTAAGTAATGAATAGCACTTTTGAATAGTACTGTATCTCAGTATCTATATTGCACTTTGAATGCATCAGCACTTTTTTTTTTTACCAATGTTGTCAGCTCTCTCTACTTTTTGATGTTTTCAAATGTCTTTGCCTATTTTTTAATTTGTCTATTGTTTTTAAATGTGAAATGAGTTTATCTACTTCATTCCCTCCAATTTCCCAGTTGCAGTGATGCCACGTTTCAAGTCTCTTTGAACTCTACTTGTATAACATGAGCTGTCCCTCTGATGTACTCGTTCCTGATCCTATCTCCATCATTGTTATTTCCAGAGAGAACCAACATTTTAGTCTCTGCCTCCTCCAGCTCTGCTTCCTGTCCTTTCCTCAGTGCGACTCCACTGTCTCTAAACCATATGTGACATACACAAATGTATAGTCACATTTTTGCATCAAAATGCCTCAAATCATGCATGCACGCACATTCCCACTAGGCCGAGGAAGAAATGCCACCCTTTTCACATTGGACTGTTATAGCGCCACCAACTTTTCTAGTTATGTATGTGTTCTTTGTATTTTTAAGAGCCTTACTGTGTCTTGGAATGAGCAGGGAACTTATAGACCAATTGTTTGTTTACAAACATTGAGACTGGACGCACAGGTGACTGTTTCATGTAATCATTCCCAACAGATCCCTAAACCTACTGTTTTGGGGTGCACTGGTTTCAGTTCATTCAACTCCCTCTTGTGTGTTGGCTAGTGGGGTGCGCCCTAGCGAGACATATATTCTTCATCGTGCAACGGTATTGCGCACCGATAACAGCTGACATACAAGCTCACAACCGCGTCGCGGATGCGACCGCTGTGAGTTTGGAGGTCTGACTGCTATTCTCGCCCGTTCTCTGCGCGCGACACCTTCGCAGGACGGAGCATAAATTAGGCTTGGCGGGCTGCAGCTGAGCGAGCAAGAGCAAGTTCTGGTGCCATGATCATTTTTACACGTGAGGCACTTTGACATTGCATCTTATGAGCGGTGGGGTTCTTTTGCTGCCGACCTGCACGCGCATACTGGTTCTTATCAGTGTGACGTTGTCTGTTAAGGCGGCTATAGCCTATTTTAAGAGCAGACCTATCCCACTTTTCGCCACAAGGTGGCAAATCCGCCTGCTGCTCACAAACGTGTCCTGTAGTGCATTGGTTCTCAAAGTGGGGTCCGGGGACCCCCAGGGGTCCTTGGCGGGGTACAAGGGGGTGTCCCCAGCTAAATAAGTTAATACAGCGTCACAATCATTTTAACCACACTACTATATACTTTGGCTATTCAAAAATAGCAGATATACAAGCTCATAGGGGTGCCGTGCTATGAGCGTGTAGATTTGCTATTTTTGAAAAACTGTGCGCGAATCTTTGAAAAAATATATATTTTTAAAAGATCCAGTGCAATGACATTTTATGCCATTTTATTTTGAAGTTTCATTCTGAAACGGCCTTGCAACCAATCAGAAAGTTCCATCCCTTCAGGCTATGGCACAGTAGAACCACACTTCTGGTAAGTATAGTGTTGGGCAAGGGAGAGAGATATGGCCACTGTGCAGAATGTTTCTTAACAAGTTGCTTATTTCTAACCTAAAATGTTTTCAGACACATATTTTAGTGTGCTGATTAAGTTTACAATGAGTAATACACTGTCTGGACGTCATCTTGAATGAGATTAAAAAGGTAGGCTAGTAGCTCTGTAATTAAAATCAGCTGTGTTTGGAGGAACTTACAGCTATGGGATTCACACAGGTGAACGAATTCAAGATTCATTTATATTCATGAAAGTCTATCTGTTCGCAGCACGTTTCCGTTCACAGGAAGTAATTAAGATTGGCTTTTTAGGGACTTTTGATATAAAAATATTAAAAAAAAAGTTTCCCACATTTTTTTTGGCATCTATTAGTAAAGCCAACATTTTTAACTCAAATCTTTGCGGGGGTCTGCTGTAAGTTCATGGTGACATGATATTTAAAAATAATGAATTCTAAACATATTGGGGTAAGCCAAAGAGTGTAATCCAGTGTATTGATGCTGTGAAAACAAGTAAACATATGGGAATATGAATGTGAATATGGAAAAGATGTGCGTTGATGAATTATGTGTAAGAAAGAACATGTGAGAATATTGATGCAGTAGATAACACAAAGAAAGAAAAGTAATGGTGATTTAACCTACACTATTGTTAATAAATCAGATGAACAAGGAAAAGAGATCCTGCAGATCAGTTTAAAAAATATAATCTGTTTACAGCCACACGGCTGTGGGTGTGTAACACATACAACATAGCTGGTCTCACCACTGTCTTGTACACCTTTCCTTAGGGGTTTTCAACCAATTGTGAAGTAAGGTACCACCACCCTGGCTAAGAATCAACCAGGGGACCACTGTTGTATTGGGTGGGGATTTGGGCTATACGATTAGTGTTTTTGGTAACACTTGATATGCATTATAATCAGCTTATAACTCTGTATGATTGCCACGGCGGCAGTGGCTCAGGGGTAAAATAAAAATAAATAAATAATGAAAATTATAAAAATCTTCACTTTCCTACAATACTGAATAAATGATCAGGGACCACATGCATTACCTCCACGGACCACCAGTGGTCCACGGACCATCAGTTGAGAACCCCTGCTCTAGCTGACACTTTTCTCCACCGGTTCCAACCTGCTTGCACTTGATTCTTGACCTCTTTGCCTAAATCTCCATTGCACAGGAAACAAATGAACGCACGCACGCACGCACGCACACAGAGAGAGAGAGAGAGAGAGAGAGAGAGAGAGAGACAGAAACACCCACACACCCAGCAAAATGAGGAATACTTTAACCACTTAATCCCTATTGCAAAAATAGCTTTTTCTTTTTTCTTGCAGTCTAATCACTCTCAATGCATGAAAGGTTCATTATCATTAGCATTATCTTGGTTAAAAAGATGAAACACAGAGCATCAAGGGCTAAAATCACATCAAATAGCATCAGGTATAAAATCACATACTGTAAGTGCAGATAAGCTCATTTACGATTGTTTGCTGTACGTTTTAGTCTGTGCAGCTGCATCCATGCTCCATCATCTCAATACTTTTGTCTTCAGCATCCCTATTCTTGCTAGGGCCTTGTCCACACAGGGGATCAGCTTTTCATGAAAATCCCACAGCCTGGTGTCAACGTGCAGCTGCTCTTTGTTCTTTTGGCCGGTATGTGTTTGATTGCGGACGTGAATGACCCGACCCACATCTGGAGGGACCCAGAAGGTTTTCCCGAAGTTCTTGAGCACTCCGTGCACTGATGTCTGCTCCACCATCCTTGGCTGAACTATCATCTTGTAGCGGTGGAGGTCATAACTCATTTGATCTTCACGGTAGATGTGCTCCAGAATATTTGTTCCTGGCACCCCTTCCCATTGGGGCAGGTGGAACTTTCCACTGGGCTCAAAGTGGAAACTTGGATATAAATGAGTCTGAAAAAGGAACACCCCTGCCTTTGGTTCCTGCTGTTGGAGCTGGACCATCAGGGCCATTAGGCTGTTTTGCTGGTACGGTACTATAATCTCATCTATGTCATGCAACAAGACATAGCGAGAGCGGTCCATGTATCTGTATATGCAGTCATTGAGTGTGGTCAGCTGGCCAAAGTAATGCAGATCCCCTCCACCCACTTTATACTGCCATCCCTGCCGCGATGGTTTGAGATGCTTTTCTATAGGCCAGGGAACCATCTCTACCAAACCCTCCTGGCTGTAACTGTGTAGCAAGCGGTCGAGATCTGGACCACAGCTGGTGTTGTAGATCACCACCCTGCCCACGCCGAGCAGCCTGTACATCTCTATTGCCTGTGTGTATTGAAGCACATTGTTGTAGTCTCCATGCAGGGTGGAGATGCAGACTGTGAAGTTAAACTGGGGCGTTATCTCATCTGTCCCGCTGCTCTCTTGGTTACCTATAATCAGAATCAGCTTCATTGTCACATCACAGGGTTACAGAAGTAAAAAGAATGTGGGTGCAATTCGTTTTTGTGCAAGTTCTATCGTTTTTGTTATTTCTAGTGTCCGACCGATATGGCCTTGTTTGGTCACATCCGATCATATCGTATCGGTGACATTTCTCCCCGATATGAAAAAGAAAAAAATATATATTATCTTCTTTATACTTGTTTTTTGCTGCGCAAAAAAGCCAAACCGAGCTTTCCTTTAAGCACTACAACTTCTGCAGATGCATCCATCATGTTGAGAATTAGCATCAAAGCCCTAATGATAATAAAAATGAGACTTTATTTTGTAAACATGTGTTTATTAAACACAGAACACTTGTTTAGTCCGTAGGCTACAGCAGCCTAACTAACGAGGCTGACGCTTGACGAATTAGAATAATGTCAGACTGAGCGCTCCGTCCCGATGCCAAATAATAATAGTAACAACCAGGGCCGGATTTAGAGTTGTGGAGGCCCCTGGGCTTGAGTCATTGATGAGGCCCCCCTACCACAAAATGATAAACTACCCGAACTAGGAATTATGACACATTCATATTATTGCCATAATTTAAAGCACATGAGGAACTAGACGCGTCGCAATTCTGGGAAATTGCAAAGTGTGGTTGCGCCGACGCCGGTCACGGGTCGCGGCTGCCGGGACTCGAGGGATACGCCTGGAAGAATACCGTTGGAGGCCGCGCGACGTGCAATTCGAATTCGGTGCCGATCGGATCCCGCGTTCGTGACACGTGCCGTTTTGATTTTAGGAAATAGGCCCCTCCCACTAAAGAAGCAGGCCCCTCCCACAAATGTAACAAACCAATTATATTGTCACCTCACTCCTGAGATCACTTGTGTTTCATTTTGAGAGGATTGACCCCCCATAAATCTGTTTTTTGCATCAAACGGTTACATTTTGCGCATTTGTGGCGACCCTTTGGATCAAAGTGGAAATGCTTTTGGGGATTTGTTGAGTAAACCACCCTCGACATGTGATTCAAATTTGGGATTGACCGGACGTTTTGTTCGTGATATTTGGCATTTTTGGTAAAACGGGCCCCTCCCGCTAAATTTGGAATGCAATTACGGACGAACGGTATGGACTATCAAAATTCCGCTAAGGTAGGTTTATCGCATGGGTCCATAGATCACGTGTACCGATTTTTGTGAGATTTGGATAAAAAAAGTGGGAGGAGGAGCTAAAAGTATGTTTTGAAGAAAATTAAAAATGACGGAAAATATATCCAGACGCAAATGGGCGTGGCCTCAATGGGGAGTTGCGCCATGACCCAAAGAATCTAGGGAAAAAAAGTTTTTTATTCTACGACCTACGGTTCAGGAGTTATAGGCCAAAACGTAAAGTGGGCTGTTATAGCGCCACCATGAGGCCGACTGGTGTAATTCTTTTTTGAATAATTTCAGACTAAATCATGAACCACCCCTCCAAGTCTTGAAACTCTAGCCCTTACGGTTTCTGAGAAAAAAAATACTAATGGGAGTTTGGGGGGGGGGGGGGGGGGAGGGTTGGTTTACCAGAGTACCCCTTGGGGGTCCCGGGGGATAAATGGCAAACAACAAGACGTCGTTCACTGGCGTGGTTTCCGGCTACAGGAAATGTTTTCCATTAGCCTGGTTTCCTACAGAAAATGTTTTCTACTGGTGTGGTTTCCTGCAGTGGATGTCTCCAATCAGATTAAGCCTCTTATTGTCTCCGCCAGGCTGAAAGGCATGGCGAGAGAGTATGTTTTACCCCCTGTCCGTCCGTCCGTGTGTGTGTCATTGTCTCCGCCAGGCCGAAAGGCATGGCGAGAGAGTATGTTTTACCCCCTGTCCGTCCGTCCGTCCGTCCGTGTGTGTGTGTGTGTGTGTCATTCTGTCTTGTATGTGTACAGCTAATCTCTGGCACCGTTGGCTTGATCGCAGCGAAACTGTGCACACACAGTCCCTGGATGCCAAGGCCGAACCTCTGCTCCAAATTTTTCACATGGGCCTTTTATAGCGCCACCAGGAGGCCGATTTGTGCAAAACACATTTTTGAACAGTACTCCTACAAATGTTGGCCAAAA
Source organism: Gymnoscopelus microlampas (assembly GCF_963454915.1). NCBI lineage: Eukaryota > Metazoa > Chordata > Actinopteri > Myctophiformes > Myctophidae > Gymnoscopelus > Gymnoscopelus microlampas. The sequence continues at coordinate 52,134,662 of NC_139943.1, read as the reverse complement.
ATCCCCCAAATCGGTACACAGTATCTCTAGTCATTAAAAGAAACGTCTCATTTCAGATTTTTCATATTCCATCCTGATTGGCAAAAATTGTCTTTCAAAGTTTGCAGGAGTACTCTGTTTCGAACAAAATGCCTCAAAACATGAACACAGCATGCAATTTCCGTGAAATTTTGCACACACATTCCCATTAGGCCGAGGAAGAAATGCCATTTGAAAATGTTCAAATCAGCCTCATGGTGGCGCTGTAACAGGCCGATTCGTGTTTTTACCTATAACTGCACCGATCAGTGTAAAACTTTGTATGCACACTCTCTAGAGGCCAAGGACCAACCTTTGCCCTGCATTTTTCACATTTGCCTTTTATAGCGCCACCAGGAGGTAGACTTATGTAAAACACATTTTTTGATATTAAGCCTTCATATTTGATCCAAATTTCACGCAAATCGGTACACATGATCTCTATCGTCATGTGATCAAGACGGATCTGTTTGATTTTTCATATGCCATCATGATTGGCTAACATTGACATGTAATGTTTGCAGGAGTGGCCCGTTTTGAACAAAATGCCGCAAATCATGAATGCAGCGTCCGATTACGGTGAAACTTTGAACGCACATTCACACTATGTTGAGGAACAAATGCCACCCTTTTAACATTGGCCTGTTATAGCGCCACCAGCAGGTCAAATTTAGCAAAACACATTTTTAGAACAAAATGCCTCAAATCATGCATGCAGTGTCCGATTGCCGTGCAAGACCTGGCGGAGACTTGTGCTCCGAGGAGCACTTTTTCTAGTTCTGTCTGTGTACAGCTAATCTCTGGCACCGTTGGCTTGATCGCAACGAAACTGTGCACACACACTCCCTGGATGCCAGAGAAGAACCTCTGCCCCAAAATGTTCACATGGGCCTTTTATAGCGCCACCAGGAGGCCGATTTGTGCAAAACACATTTTTGGACAGTACTCCTACAGATTGTGTCCAAAAATCCTGCAAATCGGTACACAGTATCTCTATAGTCATTAAACAAAACTGGTCTTTCCGATTTTTCATATTCCATCCTGATTGCCTAAAATTGGCTTCCAAAGTTTGCAGGAGTACTCAGTTTTGAACAAAATGCCTCAAATCATGAACACATCATGCAATTTCCGTGAAATCTTGCACGCACATTCACACTAGACCGAGGAAGAAATGCCACTTGAAAATTAAAAAATCAGCCTCATGGTGGCGCTATAACAGGCCAATTCGTGTTTTTACCTATAACTCCACCGATCTGTGTAAAACTTTGTATGCACACTCTCTAGAGGCCAAGGAAAAACCTTTGCCCTGCATTTTTCACATCTGCCTTTTATAGCGCCACCAGGAGGCCGACTTATGTAAAACACATTTTTGGATATTAGGCCTTCAGATTTGATCAAAATTTTACGCAAATCGGTACACATGATCTCTATAGTCATGTGATCAAGACGGATCTGTTTGATATTTCATATTCCATCCTGATTGGCTAAGATTGACATCTAAAGTTTGCAGGAGTGGCCCGTTTTGAACAAAATGCCACAAATCATGAACGCAGCGTCCCAATGCGGTGAAACTTTGCACGCACATTCGCACTACGTTGACGAACAAATGCCACGTACCCTTTTAACATTGCCCTATTATAGCGCCACTGGGAGGCCGATTTTTGCAACACTTTTCTGTTTTTATATTACTCCTACCAATTTTCTCCAAACATCATGCAAATCACTACACATTATCTCTATAGTCAAGTGATCAAGATGGTTCCGTCGGATTTTTTATATTCCATCCTGATTGGCAAATTCCAAAAATTGCTGGCCCATAATAACCTACCTGACCTGGCGGAGACCTGTGCTCCGAGGAGCACTTTTTCTAGTTTAAAAGCGAGTTTATAGAATAGCCGTTAAAAGCGACCCAACGCAACCCACAGGGCAGGTATGACAAATAACTTAAATATATAAAGATATTATTGACATATTTAATAATATTATACATGTAAAATAGCAGAAATAGCTGATCTACAAGCTTACAACGCGTTACTTTGTGGCGCGTTGTAAGCCTGCAGATCAGCTATTTCTGCTTTTTAATATTTGAAAATGTGTGAACATTTGTTAACATGGAAACGATTATGACGATTATGCAAAAATAATTGCGATTAGACGATTATGTAATAATTGTGAGAGGCCTACCTATAGGGAGAAAGATCTGCTGCGGTGCTTCCATGCTGTCTGGATGAATGGACAGGGTGACGTGGGTGGCTTTGCACCCTGCGGGGATCCGACACATGACATCCACAGTCTCAAAGGGAAAAACAAAACTGTTGAGGGGTACAAGGCTAGCCGGAGTGCTGTTGTGCATGGAATAGTTGCCATTACAACAACAGAAAACACAGTGAAGGGGTACGATTGAATCTCTCCTGAATATGCCAATGATGCGTAAATCCCAGCCTTTCACCCTGCGATCCATGTAGGCTGAGACCAGCAGGTGCTTGGTGTTGTTCAGAGGGGTGATGCTCTGGGCAGCGGTCCGGCAGGAACACAGGGTTCGGTCCAGACGCGGGGTCAGGTTGAGTCTGTACGTCCCTGGGAATCTTATGATGATGATGATGCCGGCAGTAGCAAAGAAGATGATGAACCTTCGTTTACCATTACAGTTAATCATCATGCTGTAGACAGGAATGATCCCAAACCAAGTGAAGCGTTATTGTTCAAATATCCTATTACCTATTAAGAAAGATGGAAACAGTTTAATTAGAATTAGCCTAAATCAACATCATATTTATTTTACAATATACCAAAAGCAAGAGTACAAAATGTCTGAATATTGTATCAAATGGAATGTAATAACCCCCTGGTTTGTTTCACGATGCACGATCACTCCACAAGACAGGAAAAGGACACGTCCAACCAACACGACACGGAGATAGGTGATCTGAGGTCGAGGAGAATTCTGAGGTCTGAGAGCGTGTGTGTGGGGTCATATAGACCCCCGGCGCTTTGAGACTGCCTTGTGGGAGGGGAGTGAGCAGGACTCCCCTCTCCCCAGGGGTCAGCTGTAACTTCCCTGTCATTCCAGGTCAGACGTAGTAGGGTCCTCTCTGTCATGCCAGGTCGGACGCAGTTTATGCTTATCTGATGTTGGGCTGTGCTGGGGGGCCGTGCTGGGCGCGCCCCTAACAGTTGAGAAAGCAAGCTAACTTCCTGCCTACTTGGTCTGCCAGTAACTTGTAATTACTGTAATCAGTTGTTTTCAACCACAAGCACTTATCTTTGGGTGCACCCGTGGCCTCGGCACGTCTCAGTGGCCTTGCCACTGATCAAGGTCAGCCAAGTTCACAGTCAGGACAGTCATAGGGTTAATACATTCACATATTTTCACATCAGGCTTGAAGAAGTCTCTTCTCTTATTCCCAGCACTGTTGTGGAAATGCCTTACTTTGGGCCCATCCTGTTAGAATGCAAAAAAAGTGTGTGTGTGTGTGTGTGTGTGTGTGTGTGTGTGTGTGTGTGTGTGTGTGTGTGTGGGTGTGTGTGTGTGTGTGTGTGCGTTGTTCTCATGCCAATAAAGCTCCATTGAATTGATTAAACAATGGGGATATCTAGCCATCTGTTTCCTTCATTACAGCGGGTGCATCCAGACATGCGCGACAAGTTGACGCTAGTTGTCGCACGCCCCTTGCTCCGGTTCCGGTCATTTCCGGCCGTTACTTTGATATCTTCTTTTAGCAGCTGGAGGGCAGTGACGTTTTTCCGGAAGTGTAGTTCTTTGACTAGTGCTATTTGTACAAGTGAGGACAGAGGAATGACACTACTCAACATGAAAACATTATGCGTTGAAATATGTGCAATATAAAATGTTAATATGATCCATATTATCAAGCGATATGAGAACATTAGTGCACCTTGACAAAAATGTAAACACCATTACATTATTATGAATAGTATTAACCACATAAACCCCAGCATGGGGGAAACATAAGCCAAAAATAGCTGATCTACAAGCTCACAACGCGTCGCGCGATGCGTTGTGAGCTTGTAGATTGGCTATTTTTGGCAAAGAGATTTGGTGTTGACAGAAAAGTCCAAGAAATGTGGATCCGTTTTTACTAAGAAAGGAGGGTTTAAGTAGGCTACATGTGAATTACATCAATAATTATGAATGACATATGATAAAAGCACAGAGATGTTTTTTTGTTTTTTGTAGCCCAGTAGTAAAAGTAATATAATTTATTCTTCTTCTTTATTATGCTCTTATAATATTATATTATATCTTACTTAACCACATATAATTGGTCCTCACTAATGCTCATTATAATATTATATTATATCTTATCTACATACTGTATAATTGGTCCTCACTAATGCTCATTATAATATTATTATATTATAATGATAATATAGACATTGGAAGGCAAATCAACCCCCTGCTGCTGTTGACACCATCTCTGCTCCCTGATGCTATCAGCCACCACAACTTCCTTTTATGCAATGACTTGCTGGACAAACTGTACTTTTCACTCACATGACCAAATTGCTATGGCAACAGCTGAAATGTTTTAACTGTTAGAAAGAAAGCACCATATTAGGTTTGTCTACTGAAATGATCAAACCAGCACCATATTAGGTTTGTCTACTGAAATGATCCCATATTTGGTGTGACGGATGTAACCAATATGGTATAAATACTGCTGTATATCTCTGTTCGGGGGGTTGGTTGATAGAGGAGCCTGGTGTGCCTATGAGGTGTCAGAATATTCCCCCGACTTACGATCGGGCGAATGACATAGCCTTGTACGGAGCTTCTCCCATATTTTTTATTAGTTTATACTATTGCCATCCCCTGTATCACTTTGAGTTTTAAAACTTGTTTTTCTATGAGAGAAGTCGTAAGAGTTGAATTCTTCAAGAGACCTGTGGGTTCAACTTCCTCACCATCAGGGGTGAGTGTGTGAGGACGCTGTGCGGCCCTCACATCTAGCATGACGCGTCGTCCACTTCACATCGCAGATCCACCTTACAGCCACCTCACAGTGTGAGAGAGAGTATTGTGTGAAAGTAGGGCAAAGTCACTTATAATTTTCGGACATGGCAACACTGCGGTGAAAAGTAAAGCAAATTTGCGTATTATCAGAGGACAACACTGAGTGTCCTGTGCTCCCCTCTATCTCTGTCCCGTGTCTATCTCCCCATGTCTGTGGAATAAGGTTAGGTTCTGGCACCGTTTTAGTGAGCTTACGCAGGTGAATCCGGGCGGAATTGGCCTGGGGCGACTGTGTTTTGGCACACGCACACGCACACGCACACGCACACGCACACGCACACACACACACACACACACACACACACACACATCGCAGAGAAGTTATAAAGAGTTCTGATATATATAGTGATTATTTGTAGGCCCATGTTATCAATGAAGTGAATGAATAATATAATATATATATATTTTTTAAACAGCGTTTTCCTAGCGACTTGGAGGCGAGGAGGCGGGTGGGGCTGGGAGGCCACGCTGCTATGCTATGCATACGGGAAATATGTAGCATATAGGGATTTGTAATGTAATGAATTTGTAATTTGTAAGGAAATGGCATGGCAACGCATGTAGATGTAGGCCAATGTAGTAGGCATGCACCGAGTGGAAAATTCTTGGCAGAAACCGAATGCCGAATATAAGAAACACTTGGCCGAAAACCGAATACCGAAAGGCCGAAAATGATTAGTTAAAAAAAAATATATATATATATTTTTTTTTTTTGTAACATTGCTCTCATGGCTGTGCGTCTGTTGTAGAGCTACATGATGATGACAAAACTTATCATCACTATAATGGGTCTATATTGAGATCAGTTATTTAAAACATGTATGTATTTACTATTGTGCAGTAATAAAATACAATATGTCTGAAAACATTAGCATGCCATACAGTTGAATTATTTCAAAGTAAAGAAATATTAGTTAAAGAAATTAAAACAAATATTGAATAGCCTAACGCAGTGCTTCTCAAACTTTTTCATGCCAGGGACCCCCACATTGATATGCATTTGGCTACGGACCCCCATCTCAAAATATGTTGTTCCAGGGACCCCCAGAAGCACACGCACGCACGCACGCACGCACGCACGCACGCACGCACGCACACACACACACACACACACACACACACACACACACACACACACACACACAGCTGGTGCTAATTATATAGTGTTGCACAGGCTCCTACCTAGTGCTGGTGAAGCTGCTAATGTTACACTTCGACATGTGGATTTTAGTTTAATGCAAGATGACAACAGCAAAGCGTGGTTACAAAGTTAGTAGGCTATTCCTTCCTTCCTACTTGAGTTGAGACGTGCTGTGGTGTGCGTGAGGGGGGGGGGGGAGGTGCAGGGATGAATAGAGACACACGGCCGGAAGCGGAAGGGCTACAAATTCACTCCCACTTTTGACACAGCACCGCTACTCGAGGTCCGTTAGAACGATGAACTGCAGCTTTTTTTTTTTTTTTTTTTGTGTTCTAATAAACTGTCCCATTTGTTTAATTTATCCTTTTTAATGTCCCATATCTGTCATCTCGATATACTACCCACAATATACTATAATATACTCCATCAGTATGTCAAAACCGCTAGCATCGGAGATCTAGAGTTTAAGTGGTCGCATGGTATATATGTCACGGACGCATCCCTTGAGGTTTTCAATACCCAGAAAACCGGCGAAAGTGGCCGTTTTCAAGATGTTTTGGTCATTATTTCTGGAACAGAAGGTCCAATCTGCTCGGTTCAAAGCTTGTTGTATGCGTGACTTTGAGGACATTAAGCACGCAATGACACATTTCCGGGTTGTTTGGGGTTTCTAGGGGAGGCGAGATCTTAGTTGGGCATGCGACCGCCTGTCCTGCCTCTACAGTGGGTACGCCACTGGTCGGCGCTCGTAAAGACAGCGATGTCACTGAAATGCGACAACTAGTCTGTCTGCCATTTACCCTCTGCTGTGTTAACATTATGGGTAACTCGTTAAAGTGGAAAATTAAATGTGAAACACATCAACTATTAAGAAAACAAGAATATATGTTGACAAAGACACTCCATACATTTGGATAATTCTCATATCCTCTCATAGGGAATGCATTGGCAGCTGCAGTTCATCGTTCTAACAGACCTCGAGTAGCGTCGCTGTGTCAAAAGAGCGCGTGAATTTGTAGGCCTTCCGCTTCCGGCCGTGTGTCTCTATGTCAGAGGGGCTCAGAGAGAGAAGCAGGAGTGTCTCTGCTCCTCCATTGAACAGTGTGTTGCCGAGAGAGACGTAGCTGCTACATGTATACTTCTCCCTACAACGGTGTTTTAGCGATCGGATTGTACTGTTTGTGGGCCCGTATAGGGCGACATGTTTTTATAGTTGTTTTTTTTGTGCGTGGTCCCATGGCTGCGCGCAACGTTTTGTGTCATGTCTCCCTCTCCCCCTCTCTGTCTGTCTGTCTCTCTTTCTCTCCCTCACTCGCGGCTCTGACCACGGTAGATGGAAAGTTTTGTGTTGTCTCTGTCTGTCTTTCTCTCCCTCCCTCTCCATCTCCCTGTGTGTCTTTCTCTACCTCACTCGCGGCTGTGACCACTGCAGAGGAAAGGTTTTGTGTTGTCTCTCTGTCTCTCTGTCTTTCTCTCCCTCCCTCTCTCCATGTCCCTGTGTGTCTTTCTGAAGCTTGTAGATCTGTTGCCCAAAAGATGGTGTGGCTTTCTCTCCGTCACTCGCTCGCGGTTGTGACCGCTGTGTAGATGGCCTGTGTGCTCTGCAGGGGGAGGGGCTGCTGGCAGTAGATCTGATCTACAAGGCAACAGCTCGTCGTTAGCTTGTAGATCTGAGGGGGAGGGACTGCTGGCAGTAGATCTGATCTACAAGGCAGCAGCGCGTCAAGGCGCGAGGCGTTGTTAGCTTGTAGATCTGTTGTCCAAAAGCTGATGATCATTTTGACGTTGCACTACCTGCGTAAGTGATTTGCATAATGCGTTTAATATTAATTGTACATCCTGCAAGTACAGTAATGGTATGGGAAGCAGGTATGGTTACAGGCAGAATATTGAGGAAATATATGTGCATGTAGTGTTTTGCTTGTACAGGAATACTCATAGTTTCATAGTTACACCGTGTTGTTTAGGCATAGTCCCATTATGCTTTGGGAAGGGTTAAGTCTTTGACAAAACTATCGAATATAGCCAGACTACTGTGGCATATCTGGTTTAGGCTTTGCAGGTCATTACATGGCGCCCGAACAGGGACAAAAGTAAAATTTGTCTAAAATATTAAAGTATACTAATATTTAGTGTTAGACATTTGGAGAGACCGCCAGATGCCAGTACAATTGAGACTCATAGTCTGAAGACTTCAGTATATTTGAACAAGTGATGAGGTTAGGGGGTAGGCTTCCCAATCCCTTGTCTCTAACAGGCGGCAGCGGGGTTGCAAGGCTCCCAGAGCACGTTAAAGACGTTTTATAGTGCTGGGGAGAGACTGAAGGGCGCGTGTTCTGTCAAGGATGAATCAACATCCTAGCTGTGTCACCGTCTATTCGATGTGCCGACTGGCGCTCTCTCCTAGGGTTGGCAGCATATTGTGCGTGGATGACAGTCCACACCTAACCGGACGAGAAAACTTGTGACTCACCGGTCACAGGCAAGGTGGGTGAAAACGGTCAATATTCTGGTTCCCGTAGCCAAGCGGGGCCAGGACGAGACCGTCGGTTTCCTGCCTGGGGTGCCAACCACACATACGGGTGAGGGATCGCTATTGACTGGGTCACCTGCCGGTCGGATCGCATAAAACATTAAATCCATGGCGTGCTCCCCGAAAGGAGACGTATGGTCGCTGCTTCCGGCTCGATGTACAGTCAAGCCATCACAAGCTGAAAGCGACAGGTACAAGCGAGTGATGCTCCTGTGATCGGTGGGCTTTGAAAAGAAGACGCCGGGAAGCAGGAGACTTGAACTCTCTATCCAGGGTGACCTGGGTGTAGACCTCAAGTGGAAAGGGGTCTAGCCTGGGACTGCGCCCCGGTGGGGAGGTCTGAAAGACTTAAGTGTCCAGTTCAAAAGTATTTTCTGTGAAATGTTTTAGTTAGATGTGGAACGCCCACACGTTTCACATCTTTGAGTTACATGTTCATAACTTCTCCTGTGATGCTTTCCTGTACTCACGTAAATAAAGTTTCCTGATCCGCGAGAGATCTCTCTATATCTGTGATGTAACCGTAAGAGCTCTGCAGAGCACTCGTAAAAGCGATTTTGCCAGTTTAAACCGTGAAGGACCAGAATAGAGAAACCGGATTCAAATAGGAAGGAACCTGTCATAAATTATTGTCGTAAAGATTATTGGATTAGGTTATGTTTAAAATAATAATAATATTAATTAAATCCTCATTTAACTCAATTTGATTTGATGGTTTAATTTGACTGAAATAAAATGTATTATTATTTGTTTTAATTACACTAATTCATTAAAGTACTGGACTAACCCCAGATGACTCCTCAAAAGGAGGACATTCTGATGAGGTCCAAACCGTGATATACAAGGAAGGTACCTGAACAGGGATGCAGATGCACATCACTGTATTTGATTGCGGTGGTAGAGAGGGTGAGAGAGAGAACACCGCTGAGCAGCTGACTGTTCTATATCCTATAAGTTAACCTTGCCAGCCTTGAGTTTATGAATGAGGCAGAGAGCATGTAGAACATGACCGGCAGTTAGAAGTGTAGCAGGGACTGTTTCTCGACCAGCCGGTGGGACTGGCCACCCCACCCCTGTTCCGAATCCGTCCCTAGCTGCCCATGGGAGAGCCTCGACCCCGAGATCCTGACCTCTCTCTTGAGGTCTATCGGGTCGTGGTTCCCAGTCTGTTGGGGTCTGAAGCTGCTGGCTACACCTCTGGTTTAGAATAGGTGTATGTTGGCATTAGAATTTAATTGACTTCAAGGACATTATGCTTCTGCATATGAATCCATTTGAGGTCCAAATTAAATAAAAGGGATAACATCAGCAGGTGTACAGCTAAATTGCTAAAGACTCTATTTGAGACTCAGGTGGTAGCACTCTGTTTTCCTGTTCAGGTTACATAAAAGGCACCGCTCCGAACACGGAGGCTCACGCTTAGGGCTGGGAACCTTTAGGATTTCACAATTAAAATGTCTTAACGATTCCCATACTGCATTACTATAAATATAAACTTATGGCAAAAACTTATAATTTTGAACTATGGTGTACTTTTCAATAAGCTCAAGGTAAATCATATGAATATAACATTTAGTTGTAACATTGTTGTCGTCTGGAGAACCTTTTGTAACACTGCTCAAAAACCCATACACAATATCTGCGCAAAGAGTGACTTAAAGATATTGAGATATGGACATTATTGCACACATGGGAAGCAACATCTTGCTTAAAATTGTAGTCCAGAGTGTAGTTTATGCCGATTGCTTAGTTAGTCCCTAATATTAATTATATTGTAAGGACATTTGCAGGACGATTGTAGTCGTCTTAAACCCATTTCTAAAAAAAATATATAAATAATAATAATAATAAAAATAATGATCATTTAGAGAAAATGTTAATTTGTTTTTCCTAGTAATCCTGTAAGTAACAAAAGGAAATATGTGCTTACCATTAATGATCCAGCAGTCATTAATTAGGAATAGAATAAACCACCATTGTAACTTAGGCATACTACATGATACAGACATGGACATTTCAAGCTAAGCAGTGCGTAGTTTACACAGAACATTTTCTAAAGTTAGTATTAGCCTGCGTGCAGCTGCTTCCTGTGGTGTAACGGTCCGTGTACCATGAAGGTTGCTAAATCTTATAAGAAGCCTGTTTTGTCAGGCAGGATGCAACGTAGATCACCATAAAGATAGACGATCTACTAGGTCACAACGCATCCTGTGAACATTCATTCTCATAGTGATTGCATGTTGTAGCCCTGCTTAAGGAACGGCAATGTTTTTAAATGAATTACCTATATACTGTAGACTTCTATCTATTTGAGACTTGCGTAAGGCTGTGTGCGTCTGACTGCTTCACTCTCCTCACTGCTCCCTCACAGCAGGAAACGACTCACGCTAAGACACTTATGCACAGCCACAAAAAAAAAAAAAAAAAAAAAAAATATATATATATATATATATATATATATATATATATATATATATATATATATATATATATATATATATATATATATATATTATAATAATTAAGAATACAGAGTAGACCTATTTAAGAAAATTACATAATGAAGTAATTCTGGGAATTGGTATCAGGAACCGTTAGTGTAAGTTAGTAGGACTACAAACATGGTAGCAAAGATGATTAAGTTTAAATTAATTATTATTGCTTTTAGGCGGAATTGGACTTATATACGAGAAGATATGGCAAATAATGTATAATTTATACAAAAAAAGAAAAAAGATTATATATAATATAAATTTGACTAAACCTTTGTATGGAGTGTATAAAGGTAGAAGCCCATACTGAGATGTAATACCTATACGAGGCGATTGACGATCGCTTGGTAGATGTGTCCGCTCGGTATTGGTCTGACAGGTTCTAGATACTGTAGGCGGTAGCCTATTTCGCCATATTTCTTCCAGCCGCATGGCAGGAAGAAGAGAGGGGGACCTTTAGCGTCCCTGACAGTGAGGATTGAAAATGGAATCTCCTCACTATAGGACATGTGGGTGTCATTAAGTAATATTATTCCCTGTGAATAATATTAAGACTAAATAAGAAATAGCTTATTAGAGTGAATTGCAGGGCCCTTAAAATAGACCGGATGATTAGATAGATAAATATTATTTTATATTTCGGTCCGTTGAACAAGTACATTGCTTCTAAAAAGCAAATTGCCCGAAAAGTTATAAGTTGAAGCCAAGGCTTATTTAGACTAGCCTATTTGAATACCAAATAAACGTCAAAATAACTTAGTTTCATAATTTGTTTTTTAACAAAACTGAAAACAATAGTAGGCTAACATAAATACATTGGATTACAAATCCAAGAGTGAAGAGAGCAAAAGGAAAATGCACTCATTTAATGAATAATAAATTATTATGATAAATTAGCGTAGTGTTATGTTATTGCTATTTGCTAAAATACTACACTATTTATGGCTTTTACCCCAATGGTAACTTAGTACCGTAGATGTACGTATACGCCTTTGACGATTAGAAGAGCATGCAATGAATGTGCTAGAAGTGGGTGGGCTTGTAGCCATAAAACTAGGCTATATATAGGACCAAGAATATGAGGAAATCATATCATGTTTGCAGTTACAGCATATTGAATTAATACAATTGTTTTTGTTGATTTCATGTGCTTTTAAATGTCTATATGAACTTAGTTATGTATCAGACAGAGTACATTAGAGGTTTTTCTTTCTTTTACTGTCTCTAAGTCCAAATTAAAGTCTAGGACCTAGGGATGCGTGTGGGTCATTTCTGGTAACAACAAGACATGGTGCAGCCTTTGCGGGCTGCTAAAGGGAATCCCATGACCAGGGCTATGTCTGACCGGTCGATTATATGTCCCGAGGTGAACTCCCCGAAGATAGACCATGCCATATGTTGAGTGGCATGGGGTCCAGGTCCCAGTTTCAATTCCCGGGCCTTGGCAAGGTGTAGAGGGGTCACTGAGCAGGATACTAACCCCTAACTGCTCCCTCTCCCCCCAAGGTAAAATTATTATTATTTCCCTGATACATGCATGCTGGCGGGCCTTCACCTATGAAGTAGAGCGGTCTGACGGAACGGTAACCAACATGTTTTTCATTCTGTTCAGTCCCAGCTTTACTTTGGCAGGTCCCTATTAAGTCCCTATTAGGGAAGGCCCGGGCGGATGTCGTATAGCACTATGGGGGAAGAGCTTTATGGAATAGAGAATGCAGGTATGCTAGCAGGCTCTAAGGTCATGACCATGGCCTGGTGTATAGTTGCCAGGTTGGTCGATGACCAACGTGTGAGAGGCCGCGCTCCGAATGAAGGGAGCTGCAGGACCCAATAACAAAATTAATTTAAAAAAATCACACCCTGTGTGAAGGAAGCGGTGCCTTTGGGGCGGGCCTTAACTCATTTCAGTTCGTCCCTATTGGTGGTCTGAGTCCACTTACCAAATTTGTACTTGGTAGCATGCTGCAAACTGGAATGATGGCTTTTTAAAGCCCAGCCAATGGGCAGACAGAGGGGGCGGGGCTTAAGTAATGACAGTTAGTCCCTATTGCTGGCTTTAGTCCATGTACAAAATTTGTACTCCATAGCATGCTGCGAACTTGAGTTATGGCTGTTTGAAGGCCAGCCAATGGGAAGACAGAGGGGGCGGGGCTTCAGCAATTCATGCTGGTCCCTATTGGTGGTCTAAGTCCACATACCAAATGTGGACTTGGTGGCATGCTGCAAACTGGACTTATAGCTGTTTAAAATCCCGTGCTCATCCCGTGCTCATACGGGCGCTGGGGGTCCCTGGACCCCTCTTTGATAACTTCATCAATTCATGCTCGTGCCTATTGGTGGTCTAAGTCCACATACCAAATGTGGACTTGGTGGCATGCTGCAAACTGGAGTTATAGCTGTTTAAAATCCCGTGCTCATCCCGTGCTCATACGGGCGCTGGGGGTCCCTGGACCCCTCTTTGATAACGTCATCAATTCATGCTCGTCCCTATTGGTGGTCTAAGTCCACATACCAAATTTGGACTTGGTGGCATGCTGCAAACTGAAGTTATAGCTGGTTGCTTCTTTGCCGTGCTCATCCCGTGCTCATCCGGACACACGGACGGACGGACGGACGGACGGACATACGGACAAAGTCAAGCTTAGAGCGGTTGGCACCGCTAAAAATAGACCATACCCGGTCGACGCATCCGTGGGGGGATATGCGCACATGATCTGGCAACCCGGGAGGCGACATTGTTTGACACATAAACGCTAATAAGAAGCTGAGATTTGATGAAATTGAAAAACGGGCTTCACAGTTAAGTTCAGATGGTAATGGTCAATGGCTGTGTGCAAAATCAGAGCAATTGGTCCAGCCACTGAGGAGAACCGGGTAGCTTCACCTACCACTACAGACACCTACCACTACAGACAGACAGAGGTTACTAGAATTATAGTAGGATGACACTCATGTGACCCTGAGTGGGTTGTTGAGTAAAAAGGTGTACTGGCCAGTCTGGTGGTTCCACTCTGTGAAGGTCATTATACTCCGAGCCAGTGTGTGCAGGTGATGTGCTGTATAGAATGTATTCATCATTGTTCCACGCTTGTTGAGTAAAATGTGTGTATATATACTGTATGTATACAGTATATGTGTGCTGTATACCACGGAGGGAACAGAACCCACCGAGCCAGGTGTGGAACACATAGAAGGTGTGACCAACGCTTTCTGTCAGACGTTGTGTTGAGCAAAAAAAAAAGAAAAAGGGCTTGACTGTCATCCTTAACCACACCATGGCTGGTCTAATACTGACTGTAGAGGTGTCCCCAGGCCAGAAATCTTATTATTACTATATATTTGACAAAAGCTCCGAAGTTCGGCAGCGATTCGCAAGCACAGCATCACTCCACATGCCTCCAAGACGGTCACAGATTGTTGATCAGAGCTATGGCTATGTTTTAGGCATCTTATCACTCGATCAGTGATCGGACCCTCGGTTTGATTGATTCTCTGATTTGCCTATCAGACCCTCAGCCTGATCTGGCACTGGCAGGTTGCCATAGCAACCAGATACACGAAGTCTGACCTCTTTATCACATGACCGAGGTTGGGAGGTTGTTGAGGATGGGACTAGAGGTTAGGGCCGCAAAGCAAAGCGTGGAGGGAGGAGAGGAGAGGCCAGAGAGGCCGAGGTCAAGAGGGGAACCTGTTTCCTTTGCATCAAGATAAAGTTGACTGAGACAGTGACAACAATTTCTAAAGTTCATTTTAAAAATAAAGAAAAGTGTCTCATATTGGGTGATGTTGGCCGGTTTAGTTTGCCTGACCATGCTTAGATTGTAGTCTGAACGCACTAGTACATGGATGCCAACAGCACACGCTATGGCTGCAAGCATAATGCAGGGCATTTATTCGGTGTGTCCCATCATGGCTGGCTATATGTTAGTGTACAGTATGCAACTCTGGCTATGTTCACCCTGTTGTCATGACCAGGCAAGTGACAGTGCTCAAAGACTGGACCTTGTAAAGGAGGGAAGGTGCGAGCAGCTGTACTGGCTGATGACAGCTATAATAAAATATTATTCCAGGCTTTAAATCTAATTGGAAACTGTGTGCTCATGCCCTATATATGTGGACTTTTTGACCTTGGCCTAACAAAAGTTAAAAAAATATTTTTCTGTCTGTGCCGGGCACCTTAGATTGAGGACGCGGAGAAAGAGCTTGGGGGTCTGTTGTCTGTTTTACCAGAAATGTTACCTTTCCCTTTTTTATTATTTTATACTATTGCCATACCCTCTATCACTTTGAGTTTTAAAATAAAACTCGTTTTTCTATGAGAGAAGTCGTAAGAGTTGAATTCTTCAAGGGACCTGTGGGTTCAACTTCCTCACCGTGGATCAGGGGTGAGTGTGTGTGTGCAGTGTCTATTAATAGAATAATATATGTGCATGTAGTGTTTCGCCTATACAGGAATACTCATAGTTTCATAGTTACACTCGACCTGGGGTATTTCTGTTTAGGCATAGTCCCATTATGCTTTGGGAAGGGTTAAGTCTTTGACGAAACCATCGAATATAGCCAGACTACTGTGGCATATCTGGTTTAGGCTTCGCAGGTCGTTACAAGGGTTAAAAAGGGTCTTGATGCTAATATCATAGACAGAAAAAAGTATGTATATTTATATACATATTTGTTTATTATTATTATTATTAACATTATAATATTTTTTTTTTCATATTCATGTATATTTATATATAGATATATATAAAATAACGATTTCCTTTTCTCTTTGTCGTTGCCAGGAAAGCGGTAGAATGACACTTTAGTCGTTATTTTAGTCTCAGATCTGTTAAAACAGTGAGGGACACAGCACTGCACATATTGGCAAAATACACACTTGGACCCGGAAGTTGTTCTGACGGGCCGCAACGTCACGGCTTAACCACAACATAACATGGGAGTGGATGGAACGCCCACGTCCGGTGACTCGACGCGTATGTGTGGATGCACCCAGCCTCCTGCAATCAGAGTTTGCCTGCTTATTATAAGCGACTTTGGGCTTATTTTTCTGTGAAGTTGCTTGGAGTTTATCGCAAGCCATAGTCTATGTCAGCGCTTCTCAAACTTTTGCATGCCGGGGACCCCCAAATTGATATATATTTGGCTGAGGACCCCCATCTGAAAATGTGTTGTGCCAGGGACCCCCAGAAGCAAAGATTTGTGTTAAAATGTTCGCTTTAAAATAAATATATTCAAAGATTTGCACGAATCTTCAGGATTTTTCAAAAATAGCAGATTTACAAGCTCATAGCGCGGCACTCGGTGCATCACATGACCGAGGTTGGGAGGTTGTTAGGAGGTTGTTGAGGATGGGACTAGAGGTTAGGGCCGCAAAGCAAAGCGTGGAGGGAGGAGAGGAGAGGAGCCGAGAGGAGAGGAGAGGAGAGGAGAGGCCAGAGAGGCCGAGGTCAAGAGGGGAACCTGTTTCCTTTGCATCAAGATAAAGTTGACTGAGACAGTGACAACAATTTCTAAAGTTCATTTAAAAAATAAAGAAAAGTGTCTCATATTGGGTGATGTTGGCCGGTTTAGTTTGCCTGACCATGCTTAGATTGTAGTCTGAACGCACTAGTACATGGATGCCAACAGCACACGCTATGGCTGCAAGCATAATGCAGGGCATTTATTCGGTGTGTCCCATCATGGCTGGCTATGTTAGTGTACAGTATGCAACTCTGGCTATGTTCACCCTGTTGTCATGACCAGGCAAGTGACAGTGCTCAAACACTGGACCTTGTAAAGGAGGGAAGGTGCGAGCAGCTGTACTGGCTGATGACAGCTATAATAAAATATTATTCAAGGCTTTAAATCTAATTGGAAAACTGTGTGCTCATGCCCTATTTACAGTATGTGGACTTTTTGACCTTGGCCTAACAAAAGTTAAAAAAAAATATTTTTCTGTCTGTGCCGGGCACCTTAGATTGAGGACGCGGAGATAGAGCTTGGGGGTCTGTTGTCTGTTTTACCAGAAATGTTACCTTTCCCTTTTGTATTATTTTATACTATTGCCATACCCTGTATCACTTTGAGTTTTAAAATAAAACTCGTTTTTCTATGAGAGAAGTCGTAAGAGTTGAATTCTTCAAGGGACCTGTGGGTTCAACTTCCTCACCGTGGATCAGGGGTGAGTGTGTGTGTGCAGTGTCTATTAATAGAATAATATATGTGCATGTAGTGTTTCGCCTATACAGGAATACTCATAGTTTCATAGTTACACTCGACCTGGGGTATTTCTGTTTAGGCATAGTCCCATTATGCTTTGGGAAGGGTTAAGTCTTTGACAAAACCATCGAATATAGCCAGACTACTGTGGCATATCTGGTTTAGGCTTCGCAGGTCGTTACAAGGGTTAAAAAGGGTCTTGATGCTAATATCATAGACAGAAAAAAGTATGTATATTTATATACATATTTATTTATTATTATTATTATTAACATTATAATATTTATTTTTTCATATTTATGTATATTTATATATAGATATATATAAAATAACGATTTCCTTTTCTCTTTGTCGTTGCCAGGAAAGCGGTAGAATGACACTTTAGTCGTTATTTTAGTCTCAGATCTGTTAAAACAGTGAGGGACACAGCACTGCACATATTGGCAAAATACACACTTGGACCCGGAAGTTGTTCTGACGGGCCGCGACGTCACGGCTTAACAACAACATAACATGGGAGTGGATGGAACGCCCGCGTCCGGTGACTCGACGCGTATGTGTGGATGCACCCAGCCTCCTGCAATCAGAGTTTGCCTGCTTATTATAAGCGACTTTGGGCTTATTTTTCTGTCGCAAGCCATAGTCTATGTCAGCGCTTCTCAAACTTTTTCATGCCAGGGACCCCCAAATTGATATATATTTGGCTGGGGACCCCCATCTGAAAATTTGTTGTGCCAGGGACCCCCAGAAGCAAAGATTTGTGTTAAAATGTTCGCTTTAAAATAAATATATTCAAAGATTTGCACGAATCTTCAGGATTTTTCAAAAATAGCAGATTTACAAGCTCATAGCGCGGCCCTCGGTGCCACGCTATGAGCTTGTATATCTGATATTTTTGAATAGCCAAAGTATAAAAGGTTAAAGTTAATGTGATGCTATATTAACACATTTTGCTGGGGACCCCCTGGAACCCCCTCAAGGACCCCTGGGGGTCCCCGGACCCCACTTTGAGAACCAATGGTCTATGTAGTCTATAGTCCAGTGGTTCTCAACCTTTTCAGGCCACAACCCCCCAAACTAATCATATTTGAACTGGGGACTCCTCAAAATAATCATAATCATAATGAACTGGGGACCCCCCAAAAATAATCATATTTGATCTGGGGACCCTCAAAATAATCATATTTGAACTGGGAACCCCCAGTGTGCTATGAGCTTGTAGATCTTCAATTTTTTTGAAAAAAACGTGATGTTTCTTTTTGCAAATCTTATATATATTTTTAAAGTGAACATTTGTAACTGTCAAATGTCTCAACAAATGTCTTCATTTTTCTGAAAAAAACATTTGGTGCCATATCAGTGGTGCTCAAACCTTTTCTTCTCAAGGACCCCCATTTCTTGGTCACTGATCCCCATTAAAAATATGTTGTTCCGGGACCCCCAGAAGCAAAGATTTGAGTTTAAATGTTGTTTCAAAAAAATATATGTATTCAAAGATTTGCACAAATGTTCAATATTTTTCAAAAAATAGCAGATCTACAAGCTCATGTGCCCGCTATGAGCTTTTATATCTGCTATTTTTGAATAGCCCAAAGAAATATTAAAATGACACAGATGCTTTCCCGGTCTGAATGGGTTAATAGAAATACCAACAGTTCAGTCCTATGGTGGATCCGATCCGGGTTTTCAGCAGTGGTGGGAAAAGTACTCAAATGTTTTACTTAAGTAAAAGTATCAATACTTCAATGTAGAAGTACTCCATTACAAGTAAAAGTCCATAATTAAAAATGTACTTGAGTAAAAGTACAAAAGTATTGGAATCAAAATGTACTTAAAGTACCAAAAGTAAAAGTACTAAAATGTTTGAAAATAGCAGATCTACAAGCTCACAACGTGTCGCGATGCGATGCGTTGTGAGCTTGTAGATCGGCTATTTTCAAATAGCCCAGGGTATAAAATAAGGCTAAAGTGGTTAATGTATGTTTTATAATGTAATGATTTATATCTGCTTAGTAAGTAGTAACTCAAGTTTTCAAATACTTGAGTAAAAGTATAATATTTGCCTCTGAGATGTAGAAGTAAAAGCTTTGACAATACTTACGTAAAGTAAAAGTACCTCAAAATTGCACTCAAGCACAGTACTTGAGTAAATGCACTTAGTTACTTTACACCACTGGGTACAAGCAAGGGTACCCTTTTCAAAACATCAATATTAAAATTGCAAGACACTTCATTTGGTTTAAACTGTTGAAGAGTAAGGGAGCAAGTCAGATGTTCAGTATTCTCCATGAATTGAGTACATGGGGATCTCATTTGAAACAAGCCATTGCGGCCTTCATGAGCGATCCATTTTAGTTGACCTTAGCTTGTACCGTAAACTGTACTGTACTTCCATGTCGTCACCTTGCTAAACTAATGGCCTAAGTCATTTTTTGAGGAAAATTATATTTAGTCCATGGGCCAGACCAGAAGTCAGGGACACGTAAGGTGGCAAAATCTCTTTGGCACCATTTTGTTTGTAGGGTCCATATAAGTACTTTGAAACATGATAGCCTTTTCAAATGAGTAGCTTTAATACTTTTTTAGGACATTATTTTTTTTGCGATTATCTCCCCACATTATCTGCACAGTAGTCCTGTACCTGGCCTATAAACCTATAAAACCTTCAGTGTGGCAGCCCCCACCCTGTGGAACTCTCTCCCAACAGGAATTCGCCATGCTCCAACACTGGACTCTTTTAAGGCTGCCTTGAAAAGACACTTCTCTCAGGCTTATGGCTTAGTTGTTTGTTGTTTTGTTTGTTTGTCTGTTAGTTGTTCATTGTTTTTGATGTAAAGCGTCCTTGGGTTTATGAAAGGCGCTATATAAATTCAAGCTATTATTATTATTATTGAAGTGAATGAAAGAGAGAAAATTACATTTTTTGTTCCTCTGTATGACATGTTCTGTTAAAAAAAAAGTGGCACGCTTTCTTCACTGATACTGTAACTGTGACTAAGCTACCACTTGGGAAAGGCTATCATGATCAAATATCATCTAGGGATATATTCAAAATACAAAACTAGAATTTCCAAATGTTGCACTTGAGTGACCCCGCAAAAGTGAAAATGCTGTTCACATTGTATCACAACGTGAGGTGTTGTGAGCTTGTAGACAAGCCATTTGCTGAATGTTTGCTCCAGAATAGGCATGCTGGTTCATGTGTGGTTCATAAGGTTCATAAGTGAAAGAAAGAGATTGAATAACTTTTTTTTCCCCTCTGTATGTACTGTATGACATGTTCTATTCAAAAAAGGTTAGATGATTTTTTCATTCTTTGTATCTATGGTTGGTGTCATTGAAGGCTGATAACTGGGACTAAGCTACTACTTGGGAAGGGCTGTCATGTTGAAATATTATCTAGGGATATAGACCTTTTTAAAATACCAAACTAGAATTTGCAACCTTGAGTGTCCCTGATTAGTGAAAATTCTGGCCTGGGCCCATGGACTAAATGCTGGGCTGAAGCTGAACTCTCCCTACTAGTAAAGTAGCTAGTAAACATTGATAGTTGTGGATTGCGTATTTTTGGGCTTGTTTCTAAAGTGTAGTTGCTTATTTGTTCTTGCTTCCTATAAAAAAAATGTAATCACTTGTTCTCAAAAATGTTCATGTTAAGGAAATTAATATGTATAAGATTTGTGTTGTTAAAATGTTTAAAAAATATTAAACATTTGTCACTTTTTTCAATATATATATATATATATATATATATATATTTATATATATTTTAAAATAAGAGATCTACAAGCTCACAACGCATTGTTGTGAGCTTGAAGATCTGCTATTTTCAAAAGCCTATGTGTATAGGTTTAAAGTGCTCATTTGGCCTATAATAATAGTCCCTTCTTTTGGAATAGTTTTCATTGAGCTGGTTGCTTATTTCTCTCGCAGACACTGATAAGACAGCTCTTCCCTTCCATTAAACTAACAACAAACCCTGCTAAATAAAACAATTAAAGAAAATCTCACAATATATCCATGATACTTAAGATACTGTACCAATAACAGGCTGTGTCCCAGAAAGCTTCGGTCATAAACAAGAGGAAGAACAATGTCAGCTTGTAACACTTATTAGGTCAACATATTATTCCCACAATGTTACCAAAGCTGTCTCTATCATTGTATTCACAAAGATCGGATAACATTTCCTTTTCTATTGTTGGATTCACAAAAAAGTGGCTCGCTTTCTTCACTGATAACTGTGACTAAGCTACCACTTGGGAAAGGCTATCATGATCAAATATCATCTAGGGATATAGACCTATTCAAAATACAAAACTAGAATTTGCAAATGTTGCACTTGAGTGACCCCGCATAGTGAAAATGCTGTTCACATTGTATCACAACGTGAGGTGTTGTGAGCTTGTAGACAAGCCATTTGCTGAATGTTTGCTCCAGAATAGGCATGCTAGGGTTCATGTGTGGTTCATAAGGTTCATAAGTGAGAGAAAGAGATTGAATAATGTTTTTTTTTCCCCTCTGTATGACATGTTCTATTCAAAAAAGGTTAGACGATTTTTTCATTCTTTGTATCTATGGTTGGTGTCATTGAAGGCTGATAACTGGGACTAAGCTACTACTTGGGAAGGGCTATCATGTTGAAATATTATCTAGGGATATAGACCTTTTCAAAATACCAAACTAGAATTTGCCACCTTGAGTGTCCCTGATTAGTGAAAATTCTGGCCTGGGCCCATGGACTAATTATTGCCTAATTCAGCTCCTCATGACACTGGCCACCTCTGGTAAAATCACCTATCTCCTAAATGAAAAGGATCATGCCCCCCCCTTTTAGTATAATGGCCTAACTCCCTAGTGTGACTTAGGCCAAAATAGGCATTTTTTTTGGGCCCAAGTCACATGTTTTTGTGACTTAGGCAAAAAAAATGGCCTATTGTCTGGAGAGAATCATCAAATCGTTTGGCCTAAGTCAGGTTTAATCCTATTTAAACCTATTTAAATATCATATGTTACATAACTGACAGTGTTATTTTCATGTTAATAGTCATAATTTGTTATAAACGTTTAGTGTGAAATGATTAAGAAATATCATATGGTTTTGTTTTGGATCAGGTTTTTCAGGCCATTTATAGTTTAGCAAGGTGACAATGTGCTTTTTCTCCGCAACCTTCTAAATAAAGTATTCAATAAATCAAGTGAATCTGTCTTGTGATGTGTATAAAAAAAATGGGGGTGACTTTATATGCAATTACTTTTTATGCAATGACTTTTTACATAGTATTGAAGTATCCCCAATAAAAAACTGTTTAAAAATAAATAAATAAAATCAAGTGAATATATCAGTGAGGTTAATCAAATATCAAGTTCAGTTCAGTCCAGTCCAGTCCTATGGTGGATCCGATCCGGGTTTTCAGTCCGTGAGATTCGGTCCGGGCTTTCCGCGCCGCAGACAGGCCGGGCACTTTCAAATGTCTACAACACACGCATGCTCGTGGCTTGACATTTTCCAGAGTGTTGATACCTTTATTTTTACGGTCTATGGTTGACACAGACAACTAACAGAGACCAAATCGTCAGCGACGAGGAGGGAAGAGGCGATCATCTACCACGACGATGAGGAGATCATCGGACCCACGGTGTGGTGAGGAGAAGAGGTCTGGTCTGGTGGTGTTCCACGGACACAGCGTGTGGAGAGAAGAGGAGGTCTTGCCTACAGCATTGCAGGGAGAAGAGGAGGATGTCTGGTCGTCTGGGAAACTGTCTGAGCAGGTGGAGAGAGCCATAGGTAGGAACCACATTTTTGAGAGAAAAATATAAGCAATCAGGTCTCTGAAAACAAGCCAAATAACATATCTAGCCATGGTTCACATGACTCGTCTGTCACAAGCGTCATGGCGCTACTTGTTACTGACATTTTTGGAAATGTCTACATTTACAACCTGTACATCTACATAAACGTTACAATTTCAAATATAAAGTGCTTACCTTATGGCTATGGATGTAACAAGTTAAAACGCTTGCGTCTAAGTACCCGTATATTCCGTATTGTGCAATAAAAAGCTTTTTAATCCAATTGGTGGCCATTTTATCAGAATTTTCTCCGTATGCTTTCAACTACGCGACCATGTCGGTTGGGAGGTGTACTGCACTCTGATACAGTATAACTCTATGAAAGAATGGCTGCCGATCGGATTAAAATGCGTTTTATTGAACAATACGGAAGACACGGGTACTTCGACCCGGGCGTTTTAACTTGTTACATCTGTGGCCAGGGGGTAAGCACTTTATATTTGAACTCTTAAGGTGTATGTAGATGTACGGGTTGTAAATGTAGAAAAAAAAAAAAAAACAGGAAAAAGTAGCGCCATGACTGTCATGATATGCCACATGTCATGTTTCAGGGCCCAATTCCAATGAATCAGTGATTCTCAACATGTGGGTTGGGACCCCCAGGGGGGTCCCTGCATGATTTTTGGGTGGTCCCCAGGTGACAGTGAAGTGACAATTTAAGGACTTTTAAGACCCTTTTAATACCTAAAAAAATTAAGAAAATAAAAAAGGCAATTACTACTGAATCGAATGTAATCAACAAACTATACTTTAAAAGCTGGTCAAACATTGGCCAAATTGTCAAATAATATAAGAAAGGCAAAAAAAAATAAAAAATAGCCGATCGATAACCGAACAAGCTCACAATGCCTTGCAAAGCAGCCTATGCTGCAAGGGCTCCAAATGGTATAAAAGGAATGGGACAGCACTTTAGACGAGTCCTTCATTCATGACACCTTACATAACTTTTAAAACTCTTACTGTCCTTATTTATTGTCATTGCTTTAAAAGCTGTGATTGTTGATTATTATTATTATTATTATTATTATTATTATTATATTGACGTTATTCTGTTCGTTTTAATTTGTGTTTAGATTAGGGGTTGTACTATTCATTTTAAATTGTATTTCAATATTCTGTATTTACTTTGCTCATTTCTTATCTTGTGTTTTTTTTTTTTTTACTATTAATAGGCCTATATATCTTCCATTCCGTCTCCCTTTGAGAACGGTGAGACAGCACTATACTGATATTCTAACCGTGATGCATGACACATTTGCATACTTAAATGATTGGCGTTTGGAGGATTTCCCTCATTTCCCCTGGTAACGCTAAGAACTGTGGGTAATTCCCTTAGCCAAAGTCTCCATCAATGCTGTTTACAGAAAGGGAGCATAAAGGGCTCTGCCTGCGCCCTCACTGACTTACTCATTTCAAATGGGACAGCCCTCAAGCCCTCGCAGACTTCACGTCAGTGTTGGTTTTGACAGCAAATATTTATTTATTTATAGTCAATAGTCTTTTGAATAAAATTTCATTTAGTTTTAGTCACATTTGAATCATCTGAAATGTTTTAGTTTTGGTCTAGTTTTAGTCAATCTCGGAACCCAGAGACACACTAAAAAGGAAAAACAGCGACCTCTGCTGTTCTTCCTCCTGAGTGTGACTCTGGGACAATGGCGACGCAGCACATGTGCGCAAGGAAACGGGGTTTAAGTCTGCCTTCACCGCTCCACTTCCGGTGGTGAGCTTGCGTTTTCATTCCGACTAGATAACATTTCTACACGGAACACTAACACCACTTCTCCCAGAGAACATGGATGGTTTTGGTTATAAGCCCACTTGTTTCTATGATGAAAGAGTAAGTTCAAATGTGAATATCTTTCCGTGGTTGTCTGCTCCGCGGACGCTATTGTTAAATTAGTTTCGGTTTAAGTTTCGAGTCGGGAAGGATGAGGGACACGTGAATCCCGCCCACTACATTTGATTGGATAAAGCGCGGCCTCTGAAGCCACGCCCACTCCCACACAGTGTGTACACGTTCTGACGAACCTTCAAGACAGATTCTCACGCAGTGCAGAATCTGTTATTGAGAGATTAAGTTTTAGTTGACTAAATATCACCGCCAAAATACATTTTAGTCGACTAAATCAACTGATTTAGTCGGCTAAAATGTATTTTGGCGGTGCCTTGATGGCATCGTAATGGCTGATTTTACACTTGGTTACATGCTGAAAATAGCCGATCTACAAGCACAACATCTGCAACGCGTTGTGAGCTTGTAGTTCTGCTATTTTCAGAGCGCAACCAAACATAAAATGACTTGTCTTTTAGTTCTACTGGATCTCTTTTCCACTAGTCCCTCCCTAACATTTTAGTCTAGTTTTTATTTGTTGACGAAATTGTCAATGTATTTAGTCTTAGTTTTTAGTCATCATAGCTTAGTTTTTATTTCATTTTTATTTTGTTTTTGTCAGTGAAAAAAGGTAGTCGACAAACATTGCTTCACCTGAACACACGGCTAAGTCAGTGAGTCTGTAAGGGAATTGGGCCATTGAAAGTTCCTCACAAGCGCATGAAGCATTCGGAAGTGCCTCTACTTCCAGGATTGGCTCCGATATTGGAGCCAATAGAGCGAGCACACTAGCGTTTCAAACGGTAGACGCACGCGTTTTAAATGCGGAAGTCCTGCAATCTCAGATTTGACCACCAGGCGACAGCAACTTCACTGTTACACCGCGGTCCTGGGGGCTTGACTGGGTCACACTAATAGACATCAGCTATTTGAAAATAGCAGATCTACAAGCTCACAACGCTTTGTGAGCTTGTAGATATTTGAAACATTTTAACAACATAAATCTGACACAAAGTATTATGGGGGTCTGTGGACAAATACAGATTAATTTGGGGGTCCTTGACATGAAAATGTTTGAGAACCACTGGTTTAAAAAACACGCCCAAATAAGCAACTTTAAATAAAATGGTAAATGGTGCATTTATATAGCGCTTCTGTCCGAATCGCTTTACATTGATTGTAACATTAACCAATTCACACACACATTCATACACCGATGGCGGAGGAAACCATGCAAGGCACCAACCTGTTCATCGGGAGCAATTAGGGGTTCAGCGTCTTGCTCAAGGACACTTCGACACTAACTCAAGGGGAGCGTCCCAGCCCGGGATCAAACTGGGAACCTTGCGGTTTTCCAGTTCACTCTACCCGGCCACTCTACCCCTGAGCCACTGCCGCCCCAGAAAAAAGGAACCTGGCATCCCTTTTATTTGGGCGTGGAGTTTTCCACTGTTATACAGCTCCTGACAGGTAAACAGTACTGTGGAATAAAAGTTCTATTTGCTGTCATAGCGCACGGCACACATCAAACTTAATTGGCATCAAATACAAAACACAGTAATCAATAAAGCACAGCATACACAATCAAATTCACAGCAAATGATAAAACTCACAATACTAAGTTAACCATAAGTCATGCTGCTTAAACATTGATTTAAGCAGCATGGTCCCCAGTTTGGGAACGACTGCTGTAGACCCTCTGTCCTGTTTGGAGCATATGATCCTTACCAGGCAGTGATGATTATGATGATTTTATTCTTAATGTCCATGAAAAAAACCTGTCATGGGAATGAGGCAAAAGGGTATTTGTGGTGTAGCATGTGCCAGTGCAGTGAAAGTAGACAAGTGGACAAAATGTGTTGATACTTCTTCACTCCCATGGCTCTGGTTACATATAAGACTAGCACACCCATTATTAATTTGATTAGCTGCAGCTGTGTGCTTATACTGTAGCCTGCCAGGTTTAAACTACACAATCTACAAACATTGAATGCATGACAAAAGTAAGACTTTATCCATAAAGTATTCACTTTTCTACATTTAGCCAACCCTAGCTTACTTGTAACCGTTGGTTTCCACCTAACCAGTTCATTTACAAACATTTAGCTTAGGAGATTGACCGGTAACTTAAGTAATGGCCTCTGGCATTTTGTGTCTTTTTGCAGTTCAAATGAAGACTGTCTACACCTTAGTGTTTTCACTGAAAGACAAGTGTTTAACTCACTGTACCTACCTACACATAGCTAGGGGCAGGAGAGGCACGGCCACAGCTGTTCAAGAGGCCTGCTGTTATTACATGGAGTGTCACATGGATATTAAAGAACTGTGTAGAGATTTGAGGTTTTGCTGACTCGTGTAAAACTTTGGAGTAACAGCATGGATTACATCCTGGAACGCTTCAGTGTCTTCCACGAACAGGTCAGAGATTAAAGGGATCATACAAACATTTCCCTATAGTTGTTTGTCTGTTGTTGGCTTTTTCTCCTGTGAATTTGTATCAGTCGCCTATTATTTGTTACTCCTATAGCTGTATCCTTTCTGTGTCTGCCCTGTGTTCATACCATAAGTAAAAGTACTAAAATGTTTGAAAATAGCAGAGCTTGTAGATCGGCTATTTTCAAATAGTATGTATACAATAGGGCTAAAGTGTCTAATATATGTTTTATAATATAATAATTTATATCTCCAAAGTAACTAGTAACTAAAGTTTTCAAATACTTGAAGTGGAGTAAAAGTACAATATTTTCCTCAGAGTAGAAGTAAAAGTATTGAAAATTGGCGATACTCCACTAAAGTAAAAATACCTCAACATTTTACTTAAGTACAGTACTTGAATAAATGTACTAATAGTTACTTTACACCACTGATAATATCATTGTTGATGCTGTATCAACTAGCCTCTAGCTTGGACACACATTAGCATACTAGTTTATCTGCCCCTCACAGAACAGTCTAGCATGTGTCAATAATTGCTATATACTTCATTGGGATGCATGTGTTTCTGGTCGTAAATTCTGGTTGGAGTAGTTGTAGCTTGTAATGTTATGGTGTGGGGGGCCCCACCAACATAAGCACATAAGCAAGTGCTTCAGCAAGTCAGTGATGTTTATGATGATGTTTATTCTTGCACCCACCACCACCACACTAGTGGTGAGAATGCAGGCCTCAAAGGATGGCACAGCGTAGGTTGACCTCTATGGCGCCGTAGTGGGCTTTTAGACTAGTCTTGTTATCCTGCTGTCTTCTCATGTCTGCAACAAGGTGATAAGTATTCTCATCATATAATCTCCTCTCCTTAAACTTCTCTCTTCCCACTTTTTATCACCACACCTCTTTTTATGACATGTTAAATCCTTGAATCCAAATCTACCTATTTGAAAGTGACAAAAGAAAAGAAAACTCTGCTAAACAACATACAGAACCAAGAGGCAATTTATTTGATTGTCTGGTGCATTATCAAGAAAACTCAGATTCCGTTTTGAAGGGATAAGACGACAGGACAGGCGGTGAAGGAACACAGAGAGAGAGACAGGAAAGAACAAATGAAAGTCAATGAGAAAGGGAACGTATACAACAAGGGATCTTCACTTTCCTACAATACAATACTGAATGCATGATCAGTGACCACATGCAATACAGGCAAGAGAGGCTAGAGACTACCTCCACGGACCATCAGTTGAAAACCCCTGTTCTGGCTGACACTTTTCTCCTACACTTTAACCACTTACTCACTATTGCAAAAATAGCTTTTTCTTTACTGTACTTTGAGCTGCAGTCTAATCATTCTTAATGTATGAAAAGTTCACTATCATTATCTTAATCTTATCTTATCTTAAAAAGATGAAAAACGGAGAATCAAGGGCTAAAATCACATCAAATAGCATCAGGTATAAAATCACATAAGTGCAGATAAACTCATTTAAGATTGTTTGCTGTACGCGTTAGTCTGTGCAGCTGCATCCATGCTCCATCATCTCAATACTTTTGTATTCAGCATCCCTATTCTTGCTAGGGCCTTGTCCACACTGGGGATCAGCTTTTCCTGAAAATCCCACAGCCTGGTGTCAACGTGCAGCTGCTCTTTGTTCTTTTGGCCGGTATGTGTTTGATTGCGGACGTGAATGACCCGACCCACATCTGGAGGGACCAAGAGTGTTTTCCCGAAGTTCTTGAGCACTTCGTGCACTGATGTCTGCTCCACCATCCTTGGCTGAACTATCATCTTGTAGCGGTGGAGGTCATAACTCATAAGATCTTCACGATAGATGTGCTCCAGAATATTTGTTCCTGGCACCCCTTCCCACTGGGGCAGGTGGAACTTTCCACTGGGCTCAAAGTGGAAACTTGGATATAAATGAGTCTGAAAAAGGAACACCCCTGCCTTTGGTTCCTGCTGTTGGAGCTGGACCATCAGAGCTGTTAGGCTGTTTTGCTGGTACGGTACTATAATCTCATCTATGTCATGCAACAAGACATAGCGAGAGCGGTCCATGTATCTGTATATGCAGTCATTGAGTGTGGTCAGCTGGCCAAAGTAATGCAGATCCCCTCCACCCACTTTATACTGCCAGCCCTGCCGCGATGGTTTGAGATGCTTTTCTATAGGCCAGGGAACCATCTCTACCAAACCCTCCTGGCTGTAACTGTGTAGCAAGCGGTCGAGATCTGGACCACAGCTGGTGTTGTAGATCACCACCCTGCCCACGCCGAGCAGCCTGTACATCTCTATTGCCTGTGTGTATTGAAGCACATTGTTGTAGTCTCCATGCAGGGTGGAGATGCAGACTGTGAAGTTAAACTGGGGCGTTATCTCATCTGTCCCGCTGCTCTCTTGGTTACCTATAATCAGAATCAGCTTCATTGTCACATCACAGGGTTACAGAAGTAAAAAGAATGTGGGTGCAATTCGTTTTTGTGCAAGTTCTATCGTTTTTGTTATTTCTAGTGTCCGACCGATATGGCCTTGTTTGGTCACATCCGATCATATCGTATCGGTGACATTTCTCCCCGATATGAAAAAGAAAACAATATATATTATCTTCTTTATACTTGTTTTTTGCTGCGCAAAAAAGCCAAACCGAGCTTTCCTTTAAGCACTACAACTTCTGCAGCTGCATCCATCATGTTGAGAATTAGCATCAAAGCCCTAATGATAATAAAAATGAGACTTTATTTTGTAAACATGTGTTTATTAAACACAGAACACTTTTTTAGTCCGTAGGCTACAGCAGCCTAACTAACGAGGCTGACGCTTGACGAATTAGAATAATGTCAGACTGAGCGCTCCGTCCCGATGCCAAATAATAATAGTAACAACCAGGGCCGGATTTAGAGTTGTGGAGGCCCCTGGGCTTGAGTCATTGATGAGGCCCCCCTACCACAAAATGATAAACTACCCGAACTAGGAATTATGACACATTCATATTATTGCCATAATTTAAAGCACATGAGGAACTAGACGCGTCGCAATTCTGGGAAATTGCAAAGTGTGGTTGCGCCGACGCCGGTCACGGGTCGCGGCCGCCGGGACTCGAGGGATACGCCTGGAGGAATACCGTTGGAGGCCGCGCGACGTGCAATTCGAATTCGGTGCCGATCGGATCCCGCGTTCGTGACACGTGCCGTTTTGATTTTAGGAAATAGGCCCCTCCCACTAAAGAAACAGGCCCCTCCCACAAATGTAACAAACCAATTATATTGTCACCTCACTCCTGAGATCACTTGTGTTTCATTTTGAGAGGGTTGACCCCCCATAAATCTGTTTTTTGCATCAAACGGTTACATTTTGCGCATTTGTGGCGACCCTTTGGATCAAAGTGGAAATGCTTTTGGGGATTTGTTGAGTAAACCACCCTCGACATGTGATTCAAATTTGGGATTGACCGGACGTTTTGTTCGTGATATTTGGCATCTTTGGTAAAACGCGCCCCTCCCGCATGCAATTACGGACGAACGGTATGGACTATCAAAATTCCGCTAAGGTAGGTTTATCGCATGGGTCCATAGATCACGTGTACCGATTTTTGTGAGATTTGGATAAAAAACGTGGGAGGAGGAGCTAAAAGTATGTTTTGAAGAAAATTAAAAATGACGGAAAATATATCCAGACGCAAATGGTCGTGGCCTCAATGGGGAGTTGCGCCATGACCCAAGGAATCTAGGGAAAAAATATTTTTTATTCTACGACCTACGGTTCAGGAGTTATAGGCCAAAACGTAAAGTGGGCTGTTATAGCGCCACCATGAGGCCGACTGGTGTAATTCTTTTTTGAATAATTTCGGACTAAATGAAGAACCACCCCTCCAAGTTTTGAAACTCTAGCCCTTACGGTTTCTGAGAAAAAAAATACTTGAATGGGAGTTTGGGGGGGGGGGGGGGGGGGGTTGGTTTACCAGAGTACCCCTTGGGGATCCCGGGGGATAAATGGCAAACAACAAGACGTCGTTCACTGGCGTGGTTTCCGGCTACAGGAAATGTTTTCCATTAGCCTGGTTTCCTACGGAAAATGTTTTCTACTGGTGTGGTTTCCTGCAGTGGATGTCTCAGGTTTCCAATCAGATTAAGCCTCTTATTGTCTCCGCCAGGCTGAAAGGCATGGCGAGAGAGTATGTTTTACCCCCTGTCCGTCCGTCCGTGTGTGTGTCATTCTGTCTGTGTACAGCTAATCTCTGGCACCGTTGGCTTGATCGCAACGAAACTGTGCACACACACTCCCTGGATGCCAGAGAAGAACCTCTGCCCCAAAATGTTCACATGGGCCTTTTATAGCGCCACCAGGAGGCCGATTTGTGCAAAACACATTTTTGGACAGTACTCCTACAGATTGTGTCCAAAAATCCTGCAAATCGGTACACAGTATCTCTATAGTCATTAAACAAAACTGGTCTTTCCGATTTTTCATATTCCATCCTGATTGCCCTAAAATTGGCTTCCAAAGTTTGCAGGAGTACTCAGTTTTGAACAAAATGCCTCAAATCATGAACACATCATGCAATTTCCGTGAAATCTTGCACGCACATTCACACTAGACCGAGGAAGAAATGCCACTTGAAAATTAAAAAATCAGACTCATGGTGGCGCTATAACAGGCCGATTCGAGTTTTTACCTATAACTCCACCGATCTGTGTAAAACTTTGTATGCACACTCTCTAGAGGCCAAGGAAAAACCTTTGCCCTGCATTATTCACATCTGCCTTTTATAGCGCCACCAGGAGGCCGACTTATGTAAAACACATTTTTGGATATTAGGCCTTCAGATTTGATCAAAATTTCACGCAAATCGGTACACATGATCTCTATAGTCATGTGATCAAGACGGATCTGTTTGATATTTCATATTCCATCCTGATTGGCTAAGATTGACATCTAAAGTTTGCAGGAGTTGCCCGTTTTGAACAAAATGCCACAAATCATGAACGCAGCGTCCCATTGCGGTGAAACTTTGCACGCACATTCGCACTACGTTGACGAACAAATGCCACCCTTTTAACATTGCCCTATTATAGCGCCACTGGGAGGCCGATTTTTGCAACACTTTTCTGTTTTTATATTACTCCTACCAAATTTCTCCAAACATCATGCAAATCACTACACATTATCTCTATAGTCAAGTGATCAAGATGGTTCCGTCTGATTTTTTATATTCCATCCTGATTGGCAAATTCCAAACATTGCTGGCCCATAATAACCTACCTGACCTGGCGGAGACCTGTGCTCCGAGGAGCACTTTTTCTAGTTTAAAAGCGAGTTTATAGAATAGCCTTGAAAAGCAACCCAACGCAACCCGCAGGGCAGGTATGACAAATAACTTAAATATATAAAGACATTATTGACATATTTAATAATATTATACATGTAAAATAGCAGAAATAGATCTACAAGCTTACAACGCGTCACTTTGTGGCACGTTGTAAGCCTGCAGATCAGCTATTTCTGCTTTTTAATATTTGAAAATGTGTGAACATTTGTCAACATGGAAACGATTATGACGATTATGCAAAAATAATTGAGATTATCTCAAATAATTGCGATTAGACGATTATGTAATAATTGTGAGAGGCCTACCTATAGGGAGAAAGATCTGCTGCAGTGCTTCCTTGCTGTCTGGATGAATGGACAGGGTGACGTGGGTGGCTTTGCACCCTGCGGGGATCCGACACATGACATCCATAGTCTCAAAGGGAAAAACAAAACTGTTGACGGGTACAAACCCAGCCGGAGTGCTGTTGTGCATGGAAAAGTTGCCATTACAACAACAGAAAACACAGTGAAGGGGTACGATTGAATCTCTCCTGAATATGCCAATGATGCGTAAATCCCAGCCTTTCACCCTGCGATCCATGTAGGCTGAGACCAGAAAGTGCTTGGTGTTGTTCAGAGGGGTGATGCTCTGGGCAGCGGTAATGCAGGGACACGGGGTTCGGTCCAGACGCGGGGTCAGGTTGAGTCTGTACGTCCCTGGGAATCTTATGATGATGATGCCGGCAGTAGCAAAGAAGATGATGAACCTTCGTTTACCATTACAGTTAATCATCATGCTGTAGACAGGAATGATCCCAAACCAAGTGAAGCGTTATTGTTCAAATATCCTATTACCTATTACGAAAGATGGAAACAGTTTAATTAGAATTAGCCTAAATCAACATCATATTTATTTTACAATATACCAAAAGCAAGAGTACAAAATGTCTGAATATTGTATCAAATGGAATGTAATAACCCCCTGGTTTGTTTCACGATGCACGATCACTCCACAAGACAGGAAAAGGACACGTCCAACCAACACGACACGGAGATAGGTGATCTGAGGTCGAGGAGAATTCTGAGGTCTGAGAGCGTGTGTGTGGGGTCATTTAGACCCCCGGCGCTTTGAGACTGCCTTGTGGGAGGGGAGTGAGCAGGACTCCCCTCTCCCCAGGGGTCAGCTGTAACTTCCCTGTCATTCCAGGTCAGACGTAGTAGGGTCCTCTCTGTCATGCCAGGTCAGACGCAGTTTATGCTTATCTGATGTTGGGCTGTGCTGGGGGGCCGTGCTGGGCGCGCCCCTAACAGACAGTTGAGAAAGCAAGCTAACTTCCTGCCTACTTGGTCTGCCAGTAACTTGTAATTACTGTAATCAGTTGTTTTCAACCACAAGCACTTATCTTTGGGTGCACCAGTGGCCTCGGCACGTCTCAGTGGCCTTGCCACTGATCAAGGTCAGCCAAGTTCACAGTCAGGAGAGTCACAGGGTTAATACATTCACATATTTTCACATCAGGCTTGAAGAGAAGTCTCTTCTCTTATTCCCAGCACTGTTGTGGAAATGCCTTACTTTGGGCCCATCCTGTTAGAATGCAAAAAAAGTGTGTGTGTGTGTGTGTGTGTGTGTGTGTGTGTGTGTGTGTGTGTGTGTGTGTGTGTGTGTGTGTGTGTGTGTGTGTGTGTGTGTGTGTGTGTGTGTGTGTGTGTGTGTGTGTGTGTGTGTGTGTGTGTGTGTGTGTGTGTTGTTCTCATGCCAATAAAGCTCCATTGAATTGATTAAACAATGGGGATATCTAGCCATCTGTTTCCTTCATCACAGCGGGTGCATCCAGACATGCGCGACAAGTTGACGCTAGTCGTCACAAGCCCCTTGCTCTGGTTCCGGTCTTTCCCGGGCGTTAGTTTGATATCTTGTTTGAGCAGCTGGTGGGCAGTGACGTTTTTCCGGAAGTGTAGTTCTTTGACTAGTGCTATTTGACAGAGGAATGACACTAGTCAACATGAAAACATTATGCGTTTAAATATGTTTATAAAATATTATAAAATAAAATAAAATATTAATATGATCCATATTATCAAGTGATATGAGATCATTAGTGCACCTTGACAAAAATGTAAACACCATTACATTATTATGAATAGTATTAACCACATGAACCCCAGCATGGGGGGAACATAAGCCAAAAATAGCCGATCTACAAGCTCCGAGCTTGTAGATCGGCTATTTTTGGCTTATGTTCCCCCATGCTTAGATATGGTGTTGACATAATTGTGGGATCGCTAAAGCGATCCCACAATAATAATAATAATAATAATAACTAGAAAATGTGCTCCTCGGAGCACAGGTCTCCGCCAGTACTGTTCCTGATTAATCCTGTCTTACCTATTTATATTACACTAGACCATACCCGGTGAAGGGCGCAGGCGAAAGTAGTTGCAAAGTTGGGGTTAATGCACGTCCTGTCGCGCGGTTTCTCCCCCGCGCGCGCCCCGTCGTGGCGCCCCCCTATTTTGGGGTACCAAAAGCGTGGGACAAAAAATTCCAAAAGTGAAAAAGAAAAAAGAAAAAAATTCAACATTTCTTTTCTATTTTCCTGGGTGTCCCCGGACCCCCTGGGGGCCCGCGCACCCCTGTGGAACATGGCGGACCCCTTCGGCTGTTTTGTTTAATATTATAGGAGGGTGTTGTGATGTATTTCATATAAATGTAATTTCAGTAATGCATTTAAGCTGGTATTGAGGCGGTACTAAAAAAGGCGGTACTAAAAGAGTATTTGTAGTAGTAGTTAAGTAAGTATTGTTACTCAATGTATTTACTTGAAAGTGTTTTTAATGACTTTATTAGCTTTTAAGTTTTTTTTACAGATTTTTAAGTATTTGTACTGTTTTTATCAACTTTTAGGTATTTGTAGTGTTTTTATCAACTTTTAGGTATTTGTAGTGTTTTCATCAATCTTTAAGTATTTTTACTCTTTTTTTCAACTTTGCAAATTTGGGGTTAATGCACGTCCTGTCGCGCGGTTTCTCTCCCCCCCCCCCCCGGCCCGCGGTCACCCCTCTCCACGGGCGTGTGTGTATCCTACTATAATTCTAGTAACCTGACGGTGGACGTGTGGCTTTGCGAGTTGTTTTGAGCTTGTAGATCAGCTGTTTTGTAAAGATGTGTATATTGTGTGTATCGCGACGCATTGAGAGCTTGTAGATCGGCTATTTTCAATTGATTGCAACCTTTATTGTGAAGGAACGACCAGAAGTGCTAAGCTATTCAGTTGCGTGTGACATAACACTGTGAGTTGCTACATCATGACATTGTGTCACAGAAACCCACCAAAGTCCCCAAAATAACACTGTTCAATGGGCTAATTAGTTAGCATTGATGACATTGACCACACTAACGTTCATACAGGTTATTGATAAGATGTTTAACGTAGCCGTTTGAGTGACGACAGCTGCGTTGTGTAACATTAACGTTAGCCGCATGCGAGCGCTACCCGTGGCTTAGCTCCACACTGACGGCCCATTATAGGCAGCTGTTGGCTTAAACCCAACTAACGGCAACACAGTATTGGACATAAGCATTCACATACATGCTTTAGACAGTATTAGCAACAACCGGTAGTTTGTTTACATGGCGCGGGACGTCGCGCGTGGCGCGGCGATGTTGGGGTAAAGGCCCCACTCCCAGGCGAGGCTTATGCTTGCGCTAGGCCACGACTTCCGTGGGGCCGCTGCCTCGTCTCCTTCGTGTCTTGTGACATTTGTAATGGACAGAAATGTAAGTTCGGCTTGTTTGTGTGAGAATATTACCACATTGGTTTGACATTGGTTCGAAATGTGTGCTTATTTCAGCATTTAGGAGGTAACTGTGCGTGAGCTGTGTGAAGCGAGCGAGCTGCTGATTTCAATGGCGGCCGCGGCGCCGGGGCCGTCTGGTGTGTTTACTTTCCACAGAAAGAATTGTAGACAGTCAGAGAGTGGGCGGGGTCTCGGTGTTGCCATGTCGGCGTACTGTAAGCGCTGTAGGGCCAATGTTGGTGGTATAGGGTTCGTTTGGTTTGGCCTCGTTTTCATAGACCTCGTTGCTTGTTTGTCTCGCGAAACCTGGCAACGACGCATGCGCAGTTTGATCAAGAGTCCCCCGAACCACGAACCAAGACACCGCCACCACCACCGTGAGGTTACTAGAATTATAGGAGGATATTGTCACGTGTCACTTGACCAATGTTAGCTTGATCCCGTTAAAAGGACCAATGTTACCTCACTTCCAAAAACATAAATGTTTTTTGGAAGTGACACACCTATTTATAGGATTTTATTTCGTCATGCGTCTAGCCAATCAAAAGCATTGGTGACAACATATTGTCACGTGTCACGTGAAGCTTGACCAATGTTAGCTTGGCTCCCCAATCCCTTGTCTCTAACAGGTGGCAGCGGGGTCGCAAGGCTCTCTTTCCTATGCTCACATAAATAAAGTTTCCTGATCCGGGAGAGATCTCTCTATATCTGTGATGTAATCGTAAGAGCTCTGCAGAGCACTCGTAAAAGCGGGGCAACAAGCGATATTGCCGGTTTAAACCGTGAAGGACGAGAATAGAGAAACCGGATTCAAATAGGAAGGAACCTGTCATAAATTACTGTTGTAAAGATTATTGGATTAGATTATGTTTAGAATAATAATAATAATAATAATTAAATCCTCATTTAACTCAATTTAATTTGATGGCTTAATTTGACTGAAATAAAATGCATTATTATTTGTTTTAATTACACTAATTCATTAAAGTACTGGACTATCCCCAGATGACTCCTCAAAAGGAGGACATTCTGATGAGGTCCAAACCGTGATATACAAGGAAGGTACCTGAACAGGGATGCAGATGCACATCACTGTATTTGATTGCGGTGGTAGAGAGGGTGAGAGAGAGAACACCGCTGAGCAGCTGACTGTTATCCTATAAGTTAACCTTGCCAGCCTTGAGTTTATGAATGAGGCAGAGAGCATGTAGAACATGACCGGCAGTTAGAAGTGTAGCAGGGACTGTTTCTCGACCAGCCGGTGGGACTGGCCACCCCACCCCTGTTCCGAATCCGTCCCTAGCTGCCCATGGGAGAGCCTCGACCCCGAGATCCTGACCTCTCTCTTGAGGTCTATCGGGTCGTGGTTCCCAGTCTGTTGGGGTCTGAAGCTGCTGGCTACACCTCTGGTTTAGAATAGGTGTATGTTGGCATTAGAATTTAATTGACTTCAAGGACATTATGCTTCTGCATATGTATCCATTTGAGGTCCACATTAAATAAAAGGGATAACATCAGCAGGTGTACAGCTAAAGTGCTAAAGACTCTATTTGAGACTCAGGTGGTAGCACTCTGTTTTCCTGTTCAGGTTACATAAAAGGCACCGCTCCGAACACGGAGGCTCACGCTTAGGGCTGGGAACCTTTAGGATTTCACAATTAAAATGTCTTAACGATTCCCATACTGCATAACTATAAATATAAACTTATGGCAAAAACGTATAATTTTGAACTATGGTGTACTTTTCAATAAGCTCAAGTTAAATTATATGAATATAACATTTAGTTGTAACATTGTTGTCGTCTGGAGAACCTTTTGTAACACTGCTCAAAAAACAACATTTCTAAATGTGATAATACACAATATCTGCGCAAAGAGTGACTTAAAGATATTGAGATATGGACATTATTGCACACATGGGAAGCAACATCTTGCTTAAAATTGTAGTCCAGAGTGTATTTTATGCCGATTGCTTAGTTAGTCCCTAATATTAATTATATTGTAAGGACATTTGCAGGACGATTGTAGTCGTCTTAAACCCATTTCTAAAAAAATATATAAATAATAATAATAAATATAGCTGCAAGCAGCGATAATACGGGGCCAGTGAATAGAGAGAGAGAGAGACATGGAAACGGAATAGATTGAAGAGAGAGTGACATGGAAACAATAGATTGATGAGAGAGAGAGATGGAAACATAATGGTTTGATTGGACATCTCAACCTACTGCCATTAACAGGATTCGAACTCTCAACCTTCAGACTAATAGGCTGCAACACTACCTATAGTGCTATAGCTTTGTCCAGGCTGATATTGTCTGTTGAAGATCATAAACTCTTGCCTTCTTTCATGAACCAAGCCCCTGTTTCACTAACACTAAGATCACTCCTTCACAAGCCATTTACCAATGAAGAAATTGTACATCTCCTCAGAACCAAAACTAATGAAAGTAGCCGATCTACAAGCTCACAAACCATGAAAAGTTGTGAGATTGTAGATCAGCTATTTTCAGAATGAAGTATGTCATACGTAAAAAACGTACTCTCAAATAAGCATTTCAGGTTATCTTTACCATTTGCACATGTATTCATTGATACAGTCATGTTGTTTGCAATTCAACTTAAATTAAGTCTACATCAAGTGAGGCTTAATGGTCAAATCGATACGTGTGTTCCTCATGAGTCAAGGCACATGTGTAAGCAAGTTTCACGACTTTCGGCCAAACGAGGCATGACTTATGCCTGTTTAAAGTCTGCATTTTCAAAAAATTGCTATAGCGCCCCCTTTTGGCCAATTGGAGTAAGATTGGTGTCAGTGATATTTGGAATGACCCTGTACATTTCTGCAAAGTTTCAAAGAAATGTGAGTCTGCATGTATGTTTTAGGCACAGATGAATAATTTTCATAAAACTGTAATAGTTAAAATCTATCTCCTCCTGGGATTTTTGAGCAATCAGCACGAAACGTTTACCACTTGAACTTTGGACCTCTGCCTACAAAAATTTCCAACGGATTTTCCATAAGTGAAAAAATGCAGAAGTTAGGAGCCAATGACTGTTTTTCATATAATTCAAAATGGTGGGAGATCTAAAGGTCAGAGGTCAAAAGTCAGACCACGAAAGTTGTCGGGCATGAAGAGACGCATGTGTGTATTGAAGTTTCATGGTTGTAGGTCAAACAGGGCATGAGTTGTACCTGTTCAAAGTTGGCACTTTCAATTGAGTGCTATAGCGCCACCCTTTGACGAATGAGTGTGAGAATTATTTCTTGGTAGTTTTTCATGAGCATCTACCATATGGCCGAGTTTCGTAAAAAGCGTATGCACGGTTAAGCCAGAACTGGCAAAAACAAGTATTTTTCAAACTGCTCAAAATTGCGGAAAATCTAAGGGCGGAGCTTAATGGTCAAATCGATACGTGTGTTCCTCATGAGTCAAGGCACATGTGTAAGCAAGTTTCACGACTTTCGGCCAAACGAGGCATGACTTATGCCTGTTTAAAGTCTGCCTTTTCAAAAAATTGCTATAGCGCCCCCTTTTGGCCAATTGGAGTAAGATTGGTTTCAGTGATATTTGGAATGACCCTGTACATTTCTGCAAAGTTTCAAAGAAATGTGAGTCTGCATGTATGTTTTAGGCACAGATGAATAATTTTCTTTAAACTGTAATAGTTAAAATCTATCTCCTCCTGGGATTTTTGAGCAATCTGCACGAAACGTTTAGCACTTGAACCTTGGACCACTGCCTACAAAAATTTCCAACGGATTTTCCATAAGTGAAAAAATGCAGAAGTTAGGAGCCAATGACTGTTTTTCATATAATTCAAAATGGTGGGAGATCTAAAGGTCAGAGGTCAAAAGTCAGAGGGTGAAAGTTGTTCAGCATGAGGAGACGCATATGTGTATCCAAGTTTCATGGCTGTAGGTCAAACAGGGCATGAGTTGTACCTGGTCAAAGTTGGCATTTTCAATTGAGTGCTATAGCGCCACCTTTGGACGAAAGATTGTGAGAATTATTTTTTGATCGTTTTTCATGACCATCTACCATATGGCCGAGTTTCGTAAAAAGCGACAGCGCGGTTCAGCCAGAACTGCGAAAAGTGGCAGAAGAAGAAGAAGAAGAAGAAGAAGAAGTGACAGAATACTGCCAATAACAATACGTGTACAGAGCAGAGCTCTGTCCCCGTAATAAAAATAATGATCATTTAGAGAAAATGTTAATATGTTTTTCCTAGTAATCCTGTAAGTAACAAAAGGAAATATGTGCTTACCATTAATGATCCAGCAGTCATTAATTAGGAATAGAATAAACCACCATTGTAACACTACATGATGCAGACATGGACATTTCAAGCTAAGCAGTGCGTAGTTTACACAGAACATTTTCTAAAGTTAGTATTAGCCTGCGTGCAGCTGCTTCCTGTGGTGTAACGGTCCGTGTACCATGAAGGTTGCTAAATCTTATAAGAAGCCTGTTTTGTCAGGCAGGATGCAACGTAGATCACCATAAAGATAGACGATCTACTAGGTCACAACGCATCCTGTGAACATTCATTCTCATAGTGATTGCATGTTGTAGCCCTGCTTAAGGAACGGCAATGTTTTTAAATGAATTACCTATATAGACTTCTATCTATTTGAGACTTGCGTAAGGCTGTGTGCGTTTGAGCCACTGACTGCTTCACTCTCCTCACTGCTCCCTCACAGCAGGAAACGACTCACGCTAAGACACTTATGCACATCAAAAAAAAAAAAAAAAAAAAAAAAAAAAATATATATATATATATATATATATATATATATATATATATATATATATATATATATATATATATATATATATATATATTATAATAATTAAGAATACAGAGTGGACCTATTTAAGAGAAAATTACATAATGAAGTAATTCTGGGAATTGGTATCAGGAACCGTTAGTGTAAGTTAGTAGTAGACTACAAACATGGTAGCAAAGATGATTAAGTTTAAATGAATTATTATTGCTTTTAGGCGGAATTGGACTTATATACGAGAAGATATGGCAAATAATGTATAATTTATACAAAAAAAGAAAAAAGATTATATATAATATAAATTTGACTAAACCTTTGTATGGAGTGTATAAAGGTAGAAGCCCATACTGAGATGTAATACCTATACGAGGCGATTGACGATCGCTTGGTAGATGTGTCCGCTCGGTATTGGTCTGACAGGTTCTAGATACTGTAGGCGGTAGCCTATTTCGCCATATTTCTTCCAGCCGCATGGCAGGAAGAAGAGAGGGGGACCTTTAGCGTCCCTGACAGTGAGGATTGAAAATGGAATCTCCTCACTAGGACATGTGGGTGTCATTAAGTAATATTATTCCCTGTGAATAATATTAAGACTAAATAAGAAATAGCTTATTAGAGTGAATTGCAGGGCCCTTAAAATAGTGAATAGTAAAATAGTTAAACTGTTGAAGAGTAAGGGAGCAAGTCAGATGTTCAGTATTCTCCATGAATTGAGTACATGGGGATCTCATTTGAAACAAGCCATTGCGGCCTTCATGAGCGATCCATTTTAGTTGACCTTAGCTTGTACCGTAAACTGTACTGTACTTCCATGTCGTCACCTTGCTAAACTAATGGCCTAAGTCATTTTTTGAGGAAAATTATATTTAGTCCATGGGCCAGACCAGAAGTCAGGGACACGTAAGGTGGCTTTCTTCACTGATACTGTAACTGTGACTAAGCTACCACTTGGGAAAGGCTATCATGATCAAATATCATCTAGGGATATATTCAAAATACAAAACTAGAATTTGCAAATGTTGCACTTGAGTGACCCCGCAAAAGTGAATATGCTGTTCACATTGTATCACAACGTGAGGTGTTGTGAGCTTGTAGACAAGCCATTTGCTGAATGTTTGCTCCAGAATAGGCATGCTGGTTCATGTGTGGTTCATAAGGTTCATAAGTGAAAGAAAGAGATTGAATAATGTTTTTTTTTCCTCTGTATGTATGACATGTTCTATTCAAAAAAGGTTAGATGATTTTTTCATTCTTTGTATCTATGGTTGGTGTCATTGAAGGCTGATAACTGGGACTAAGCTACTACTTGGGAAGGGCTGTCATGTTGAAATATTATCTAGGGATATAGACCTTTTCAAAATACCAAACTAGAATTTGCAACCTTGAGTGTCCCTGATTAGTGAAAATTTTGGCCTGGGCCCATGGGCTAAATGCTGGGCTGAAGCTGAACTCTCCCTACTTCTCTGTCCTCAGACCATAGAGACATGTCGACCTCATCATCTCCTCGACTTCAGCATGGTTGACCCCATGCTAGTAAAACATCCACGCGCACACGCACACACACGCACACGCACATGCAGAGAGAGAGAGAGAGAGAGAGAGAGAGAGAGAGAGAGAGAGAGAGAGAGAGAGAGAGAGAGAGAGAGAGAGAGAGAGAGAGAGAGAGAGAGAGAGAGAGAGAGAGAGAGAGAGAGAGAG
Source organism: Gymnoscopelus microlampas (assembly GCF_963454915.1). Taxonomy (NCBI): domain Eukaryota; kingdom Metazoa; phylum Chordata; class Actinopteri; order Myctophiformes; family Myctophidae; genus Gymnoscopelus; species Gymnoscopelus microlampas. Next base: position 52,091,526 of record NC_139943.1, on the reverse strand, counting down.
AGAGAGAGAGAGAGAGAGAGAGAGAGAGAGAGAGAGAGAGAGAGAGAGAGAGAGAGAGAAAAATATTCAACATTTGTCACTTTTTTCAATATATATATATATATATTTTAAAATAAGAGATCTACAAGCTCACAACGCATTGTTGTGAGCTTGAAGATCTGCTATTTTCAAAAGCCTATGTGTATAGGTTTAAAGTGCTCATTTGGCCTATAATAATAGTCCCTTCTTTTGGAATAGTTTTCATTGAGCTGGTTGCTTATTTCTCTCGCAGACACTGATAAGACAGCTCTTCCCTTCCATTAAACTAACAACAAACCCTGCTAAATAAAACAATTAAAGAAAATCTCACAATATATCCATGATACTTAAGATACTGTACCAATAACAGGCTGTGTCCCAGAAAGCTTTGGTCATAAACAAGAGGAAGAACAATGTCAGCTTGTAAAACTTATTAGGTCAACATATTATTCCCACAATGTTACCAAAGCTGTCTCTATCATTGTATTCACAAAGATCGGATAACATTTCCTTTTCTATTGTTGGATTCACAAAAAAGTGGCTCGCTTTCTTCACTGATAACTGTGACTAAGCTACCACTTGGGAAAGGCTATCATGATCAAATATCATCTAGGGATAGACCTATTCAAAATACAAAACTAGAATTTGCAAATGTTGCACTTGAGTGACCCCGCATAGTGAAAATGCTGTTCACATTGTATCACAACGTGAGGTGTTGTGAGCTTGTAGACAAGCCATTTGCTGAATGTTTGCTCCAGAATAGGCATGCTAGGGTTCATGTGTGGTTCATAAGGTTCATAAGTGAGAGAAAGAGATTGAATAATGTTTTTTTCCCCCTCTGTATGACATGTTCTATTCAAAAAAGGTTAGACGATTTTTTCATTCTTTGTATCTATGGTTGGTGTCATTGAAGGCTGATAACTGGGACTAAGCTACTACTTGGGAAGGGCTATCATGTTGAAATATTATCTAGGGATATAGACCTTTTCAAAATACCAAACTAGAATTTGCCACCTTGAGTGTCCCTGATTAGTGAAAATTCTGGCCTGGGCCCATGGACTAATTATTGCCTAATTCAGCTCCTCATGACACTGGCCACCTCTGGTAAAATCACCTATCTCCTAAATGAAAAGGATCATGCTCCCCCCCCCCCCCTTTTAGTATAATGGCCTAACTCCCTAGTGTGACTTAGGCCAAAATAGGCATTTTTTTTGGGCCCAAGTCACATGTTTTTGTGACTTAGGCAAAAAAAATGGCCTATTGTCTGGAGAGAATCATCAAATCGTTTGGCCTAAGTCAGGTTTAATCCTTTTTAAACCTATTTAAATATCATATGTTACATAACTGACAGTGTTATTTTCATGTTAATAGTCATAATTTGTTATAAACGTTTAGGGTGAAATGATTAAGAAATATCATATAGTTTTGTTTTGGATCAGGTTTTTTTTTTTAACTCAGGCCATTTATAGTTTAGCAAGGTGACAATGTGCTTTTTCTCCGCAACCTTCTAAATAAAGTATTCAATAAATCAAGTGAATCTGTCTTGTGATGTGTATAAAAAAATGGGGGTGACTTTATATGCAATTACTTTTTATGCAATGACTTTTTACATACTATTGAAGTATCCCCAATAAAAAACTGTTTAAAAATAAATAAATAAAATCAAGTGAATATATCAGTGAGGTTAATAAAATATCAAGTTCAGTTCAGTCCAGTCCAGTCCTATGGTGGATCCGATCCGGGTTTTCAGTCCGTGAGATCCGGTCCGGGCTTTCCGCGCCGCAGACAGGCCGGCACTTTCAAATGTCTACAACACACGCATGCTCGTGGCTTGACATTTTCCAGAGTGTTGATACCTTTATTTTTACGGTCTATGGTTGACACAGACAACTAACAGAGACCAAATCGTCAGCGACGAGGAGGGAAGAGGCGATCATCTACCACGACGATGAGGAGATCATCGGACCCACGGTGTGGTGAGGAGAAGAGGTCTGGTCTGGTGGTGTTCCACGGACACAGCGTGTGGAGAGAAGAGGAGGTCTTGCCTACAGCATTGCAGGGAGAAGAGGAGGATGTCTGGTCGTCTGGGAAACTGTCTGAGCAGGTGGAGAGAGCCAGAGGTAGGAACCACATTTTTGAGAGAAAAATATAAGCAATCAGGTCTCTGAAAACAAGCCAAATAACATAATCTAGCCATGGTTCACATGACTCGTCTGTCACAAGCGTCATGGCGCTACTTGTTACTGACATTTTTTGAAATGTCTACATTTACAACGTATACATCTACATAAACGTTACAATTTCAAATATAAAGTGCTTACCTTATGGCTATGGATGTAACAAGTTAAAACGCTTGCGTCTAAGTACCCGTATATTCCGTATTGTGCAATAAAAAGCGTTTTAATCCAATTGGTGGCCATTTTATCAGAATTTTCTCCGTATGCTTTCAACTACGCGACCATGTCGGTTGGGAGGTGTACTGCACTCTGATACAGTATAACTCTATGAAAGAATGGCCGCCGATCGGATTAAAATGCGTTTTATTGAACAATACGGAAGACACGGGTACTTCGACCCGGGCGTTTTAACTTGTTACATCTGTGGCCAGGGGGTAAGCACTTTATATTTGAAATCTTAAGGTGCATGTAGATGTACGGGTTGTAAATGTAGAAAAAAAACAAAACAGGAAAAAGTAGCGCCATGACTGTCATGATATGCCACATGTCATGTTTCAGGGCCCAATTCCAATGTCCGCCCTAAAACCTCAATCTCTGCACCCTCACTGACTTAAATCAGTGATTCTCAACATGTGGGTCGGGACCCCCAGGGGGGTCCCTGCATGATTTTTGGGGGGTCCCCAGGTGACAGTGAAGTGACAATTTAAGGACTTTTAAGACCCTTTTAATACCTAAAAAAATTAAGAAAATAAAAAAGGCAATTACTACTGAATCGAATGTAATCAACAAACTATACTTTAAAAGCTGGTCAAACATTGGCCAAATTGTCAAATAATATAAGAAAGGCAAAAAAAATAAAATAATAGCCGATCGATAACCGAACAAGCTCACAATGCCTTGCAAAGCAGCCTATGCTGCAAGGGCTCCAAATGGTATAAAAGGAATGGGACAGCACTTTAGACGAGTCCTTCATTCATGACACCTTACATAACTTTTAAAACTCTTACTGTCCTTATTTATTGTCATTGCTTTAAAAGCTGTGATTGTTGATTATTATTATTATTATTATTATTATTATTATTATTATTATATTGACGTTATTCTGTTCGTTTTAATTTGTGTTTAGATTAGGGGTTGTATTATTCATTTTAAATTGTATTTCAATATTCTGTATTTACTTTGCTCATTTCTTATCTTGTGGTCCTTATTTTTTTGTATTAATAGGCCTATATATCTTCCATTCCGTCTCCCTTTGAGAACGGTGAGACAGCACTATACTGATATTCTAACCGTGATGCATGACACATTTGCATACTTAAATGATTGACGTTTGGAGGATTTCCCTCATTTCCCCTGGTAACGCTAAGAACTGTGGGTAATTCCCTTAGCCAAAGTCTGCATCGATGCTGACTTACAGAAAGGGAGCATAAAGGGCTCTGCCTGCGCCCTCACTGCCTTACCCATTTCAAATGGGACAGCCCTCAAGCCTTCGCAGACTTCACGTCAGTGTTGATTTTGACAGCAAATATTTATTTAGTTATAGTCAATAGTCTTTTGAATTAAATTCCATTTAATTTTAGTCATATTTGAATCATCTGAAATGTTTTAGTTTTTGTCTAGTTTTAGTTGACTAAATATCACCGCCAAAATACATTTTAGCCGACTAAATCAACTGATTTAGTCGGCTAAAATGTATTTTGGCGGTGCCTTGATGGCATCGTAATGGCTGATTTTACACTTTTACACACTGAAAATATCCGATGCAACGCGTTGTGAGCTTGTACATCTGCTATTTTCAGAGCGCAACCAAACATAAAATGACTTGTCTTTTAGTTCTACTGGATCTCTTCTCCACTAGTTTAGTCTACATTTTAGTCTAGTATTTATCTGTTGACGAAATTGTCAATATATTTAGTCTTAGTTTTAGTCATCATAGCTTAGTTTTTATTTCATTTTTATTTCGTTTTTGTCAGTGAAAAAAGGTAGTCCACTAACATTTTTCGTCATAGTTTTAGTCGAAGAAATCAACACTGCTTCACCTGAACACACGGCTAAGTCAGTGAGTCTGTAAGGGAATTGGGCCATTGAAGCATTCGGAAGTGCCTCTACTTCCTGGATTGGCTCCGATATTGGAGCCAATAGAGCGGGCATACTAGCGTGTCAAACGGTAGACGCACACGTTTTAAATGCGGAAGTCTTGCAATCTCAGATTTGACCACCAGGCGACAGCAACTTCACTGTTACACCGCGGTCCTGGGGGCTTGACTGGGTCACACTAATAGACATCATCTATTTGAAAATAGCAGTTGTGAGCTTGTAGATATTTGAAACATTTTAACAACACAAATCTGGTACGGGGGTCCCTGGGACCCTGACACACAGCAAACGATAAAACTCACAATACTAAGTTAACCATAAGGCATGCTGCTTAAACATTGATTTAAGCAGCATGGTCCCTAGTTTGGGAACGACTGCTGTAGACCCTCTGTCCTGTTTGGAGCATACGGTCCTTACCAGGCAGTGATGATTATGATGATTTTATTCTTAAGGTCCATGAAAAAAACCTGTCATGGGAATGAGGCAAAAGGGTATTTGTGCAGAGGTGCAGCATGTGCCAGTGCAGTGAAAGTAGACAAGTGGACAAAATGTGTTGATACTTGGTACTTGTGTTGATACTTGATACTTACTCCCATGGCTCTGGTTACATATAAGACTAGCACACCCATTATTAATTTGATTAGCTGCAGCTGTGTGCTTATACTGTAGCCTGCCAGGTTTAAACTACACAATCTACAACATTGAATGCATGACAAAAGTAAGACTTCATCCATAAAGTATTCACTTTTCTACATTTAGCCAACCCTAGCTTACATGTAAACCATTGGTTTCCACCTAACCAGTTCATTTACAAACATTTAGCTTAGGAGATTGACTGGTAACTTAAGTAATGGCCTCTGGGATTTTGTGGCTTTTTGCAGTTTTACAAATAAATACTGTCTACACCTTAGTGTTTTCACTGAAAGACAAGTGTTTAACTCACCGTACCTTCCTACACATACTGTAGCAGGAGAGTCACGGCCACAGCTGTTCAAGAGGCCTGCTGTTATTACATGGAGTGTCACATGGATATTAAAGAACTGTGTAGAGATTCAAGGTTTTGCTGACTTGTGTAAAACATTGGAGAAACAGCATGTATTACATCCTGGAACGCTTCAGTATCTTCCACGAACAGGTCAGAGATTAAGGGATCATACAAACATTTCCCTATAGTTGTTTGTCTGTTGTTGGCTTTTTCTCCTGTGAATTTGTATCAGTCGCCTATTATTTGTTACTCCTATAGCTTTATCAATCTCCTTTCTGTGTCTGCCCTGTGTTCATAACTGCTGTACTGCCTTGAACAAATTTCGCCCCAATACATTTTATGGACGCACATGATGCAGTGTAGACTATTTTGTAACATCGTTATCTAATAATAACAACCAGTGGTGGAAAAAGTACTCACATTTTTTATAGAAATACTCTGTTACAAGTAAAAGGCCTGTGCAACATGTTACTTGAGTAAAAGTACAAAAGCATTGGCATCAAAATATACTTACCAAAAGTAAAAGTAGTAAAATTTTTGAAAATAGCAGAGCTTGTAGATCGGCTATTTTCAAATAGTATATAAAATAGGGCTAAAGTGGCTAATGTATGTTTTATAATATGATAATTTATATCTCCAAAGTAACTAGTAACTAAAGTTTTCAAATACTTGAAGTGGAGTAAAAGTACAATATTTTCCTCAGAGATCTAGTCGAGTAGAAGTAAAAGTATTTAAAATTGGCAATACTCCACTAAAGTAAAAATACCTCAACATTTTACTTAAGTACAGTACTTGAATAAATGTACTTAGTTACTTAACACCACTGATAATATCATTGTTGATGCTGTATCAACTAGCCTCTCGCTTGGACATACATTAGCATACCAGTTTATCTGCCCCTCACAGAACAGTCTAGCATGTGTCAATAATTGCTATATACTTCATTGGGATGCATGTGTTTCTGGTCGTAAATTCTGGTTGGAGTAGTTGTAGCTTGTGGTGTGGGGGGGCCCTACCAATGACATAAGCACAGGGGCAACTGAATTTCCCCTATAAACGCCTGTCTGTCTGTCTGTCCGTCCGTCTGTCATACCAGGCAGTGCTTCAGCAAGTCAGTGATGTTTATGATGATGTTTATTCTTGCACCCACCACCACACTAGTAGTGAGAATGATGCAGGCCTCGAAGGATGGCACAGCGTAGGTTGACCTCTAGGGGCCCCTAGTGAGGATTTTAGACTAGTCTTGTTATCCTGATGTCTTCTCATGTCTGCAACAAGGTGATAAGTATTCTCATCATATAATCTCCTCTCCTTAAACTTCTCTCTTCCCACTTTTTATCACCACACCTCTTTTTATGACATGTTAAATCCTTGAATCCAAATCTACCTATTCGAAAGTGACAAAAGAAAAGAAAACTCTGCTAAACAACATACAGAACCAAGAGGCAATTTATTTGATTGTCTGGTGCATTATCAAGAAAACTCAGATTCCGTTTTGAAGGGATAAGACGACAGGACAGGCGGTGAAGGAACACAGAGAGAGAGACAGGAAAGAACAAATGAAAGTCAATGAGAAAGGGAACGTACAACAAGGGATCTTCCCTTTCCTACAATACTGAATGCATGATCAGTGACCACATGCAATACAGGCAAGAGAGGCAAGAGACTACCTCCATGGACCATCAGTTGAAAACCCCTGTTCTGGCTGACACTTTTCTCCTACACTTTAACCACTTACTCACTATTGCAAAAATAGCTTTTTCTTTACTGTACTTTGAGCTGCAGTCTAATCATTCTTAATGTATGAAAAGTTCACTATCATTATCTTAATCTTATCTTATCTTAAAAAGATGAAAAACGGAGAATCAAGGGCTAAAATCACATCAAATAGCATCAGGTATAAAATCACATAAGTGCAGATAAACTCATTTAAGATTGTTTGCTGTACGCGTTAGTCTGTGCAGCTGCATCCATGCTCCATCATCTCAATACTTTTGTATTCAGCATCCCTATTCTTGCTAGGGCCTTGTCCACACTGGGGATCAGCTTTTCCTGAAAATCCCACAGCCTGGTGTCAACGTGCAGTTGCTCTTTGTTCTTTTGGCCGGTATGTGTTTGATTGCGGACGTGAATGACCCGACCCACATCTTGAGTGACCAAGAAGGTTTTCCCGAAGTTCTTGAGCACTTCGTGCACTGATGTCTGCTCCACCATCCTTGGCTGAACTATCATCTTGTAGCGGTGGAGGTCATAACTCATAAGATCTTCACGATAGATGTGCTCCAGAATATTTGTTCCTGGCACCCCTTCCCACTGGGGCAGGTGGAACTTTCCACTGGGCTCAAAGTGGAAACTTGGATATAAATGAGTCTGAAAAAGGAACACCCCTGCCTTTGGTTCCTGCTGTTGGAGCTGGACCATCAGAGCTGTTAGGCTGTTTTGCTGGTACGGTACTATAATCTCATCTATGTCATGCAACAAGACATAGCGAGAGCGGTCCATGTATCTGTATATGCAGTCATTGAGTGTGGTCAGCTGGCCAAAGTAATGCAGATCCCCTCCACCCACTTTATACTGCCATCCCTGCCGCGATGGTTTGAGATGCTTTTCTACAGGCCAGGGAACCATCTCTACCAAACCCTCCTGGCTGTAACTGTGTAGCAAGCGGTCGAGATCTGGACCACAGCTGGTGTTGTAGATCACCACCCTGCCCACGCCGAGCAGCCTGTACATCTCTATTGCCTGTGTATATTGAAGCACATTGTTGTAGTCTCCATACAGGGTGGTGATGCAGACTGTGAAGTTGAACTGGGTCTTTATCTCCTCTGTCCCGCTGCTCTCTTGGTTACCTATAATCAGAATCAGCTTCATTGTCACATAACAGGGTTCCAGAAGTAAAAACATTTCTTTGTTATTTCTAGTGTCTGACCGATATGGCCTTATTTGGTCACATTGGATCTTATCTTATCGGTGACATTCTCCCAAATATGGAAAAAAAATATATTACCGATCAATCGGCCGCCGATCAAAATAGCAGGTTATATATCAAACCTGCCGCACCGGTCACCAGCCCGGTCTGTGTCCTGAATTCCGATTTTATGTCGGTCAAATTGATACTGCATGGGCACTGCTGACCAACAGCATGATGGTCAAGTTGTGCAAGTAGACTCAGTAAACATTAGCATGTTGCCTATAGTGACAGCCTACAGATTGTACTGATTACCGTTGAAATATAAGGATACATATATTGCATATATATATTATGGAATATATTAAATTATAATGCTGCGTGCAGTTATAGCCTAGGTCAATGCCGTGACTGTCGGTCCGTCAATCATAGAGAATTTAAAGGCAGTAACAGTGCGTCATCACGCTTCTCAGACGGTCCATGCAGTTGAAGTTACTTTTACTTTCAGTGACAAACGCTGTGTGTGTGTGTGTGTGTGTGTGTGTGCGTGTGTTCTTTGACAGCTAATACACCAGATGTTGTTGTGGTGAATGAAGAGTCCAGGGAAGTGTCTGTGTTAGAGATAGCATGCACCTTTGACCTTAGCCTAGAGGAGGCCTTTATGACCAAGGTCATTAAATACCAACCACTCCTACATACCATCTCAGAGCTAGGTTATAGGTGCAGACTATTTGTTTTTATATTCGGCAGCCTGGGACATACCCACAGACTAGTTGTTAGAGGGCTTCAACAACTTAGGATGACCAAAAAGGAGGCAAAAAGGCTGGCAAAGTATTGTGCTATCTCTGCAATAATTGGCAGTCGCCATATATGGCGGAGACGCTGTTACTTATACCCGTAGAGTACTGAGTGACATGCCTATTGTATCATGAACACATATGCCATGATTTTGTGAATGTAACCCTACTGCACCTATAATATTTGTGTCCCTGTATGTATTATCCTTTATGTGGACATAAATAAATGGTTAAAATGTGTGTGTGTGTGTGTGTGTGTGTGTGTGTGTGTGTGCGTGTGCGCGCAGCTGCACGCATTTCTCCCATATCAGACAGTAGCTTTTTAACAAGTTTAACAAGTCCCAGAGGTTAAAACGAGCCAAAACAGTGACATAAGGTTATATTTTGCCTTTGATATCATTGAAAGGCAAAAGACTAGACTAGAGTGACATGTCCTGTCCTGCTATTTGTCTGAATGGGAAAACCTTATTTATTTATTTTTGCTTTTAGTCAAAACAAGAAAATAATTTTCCATTAAGATTTTGTTTGTTAAAAAGATTACTATTTAAAAAAAAAAAGATTGTAAACTGATCTCAATATTGACCCATACGTTTTGCCATAATCATGCATGCAGCTCTATAACAGTGACAGCCATGACAGTAATGGTACAAATAAAATAAGAATGATATAGGCTACAGTAGTATTCTTTTTAAAATTCATCTTATTTTGTAATCACTTTAGGCCTTTCGTTACATAGTTAGGACATCAATATTATAGCCATATCATGATATTAGACTGGATATCGTCTGTGATTTGGGATATTGTGATATGGCATAAGCATTCTTTTCCTGGTTGAATCTTATGTATTGGCAAATACACAAAATTAAGTACTTGAACTTGTCCTGAAAAAAATCTAGTTAATTGTCTAGTTCTTAGATAGAAAATCGGTATCGGTAAAACCGGTATGTTTTACCGGGGGGCGCCCTAAAACACGGTCGCCCCGGATCAAATCCGGCGACCTGGGAATGGGCGCCACCAGGTACTCCTAGACGTAACCTCCAGTAAAAAATGGGGGCGAGTGTGTTTTGGGGGGATCTGTCATTGTTTGACGACAGGGCACGGTGTGTTCTTTAAATGCCATCAGCTCTTGGAAGCCTTTCCTTTTGACAATGCTAATAGTAGGCATAATATCTTAGGCTATCATCTTGGCTTTCAAATCAGTGATCTTTTCTGCATTTTAATTAAGTCCAGTACTTGAGTAAATGTACTGAGTTACTTTACACCACTGAAGTACACAGAGATAGAAGGAACGCCCATATTTGGCACACTAGCCTAGTTAGTCTACTCCACTGCCTGCATTGGAACTGTGTTTGCTACTTTTCAGAGCACAGTAAATTAACCGTTCTCTATCTACATTAAAAATAGCTAAAATAAAATAGCTTAAATACAATGTTTTTCTTTCCTTTACCACACAGATGGCTGAAAAAGGGAGCATAGCCAGCAAAGTCTTTCTCAGACAGCTTGACTGACACATTTGTTAAAGTCTTGAATAAAGACATTGGTTCAAGAAGCTGTACTTCTGTCACTGTGACTGTACCATTGCATAATCATGTCGGTGCAAAATCTTTGCACAATCCACACAGAAAAGGCCTGTTTTCATTCCAGCTCAAAAAATCACTAAAATCGGTTGCATATCGGTTATCAGTGATTGCCCCCTCTCTAAAATCGGTTATTGGTTTCGGTCACAAAAATCGGTCGGACACTAGTTATTTCCATAAAAAAAAGAAAGGGAAGAAGAAGGGGGGGCAAGGGGGAAGAGAGATCAATCAAAGACAAACAAACAAATTCTCTACATATTTACACGTAGTACCTGAGATAAGATATAAAGGTGCGTGAGCATAGCAGCAGATGTATACTGTACGTGATATACTATGGACATTAGCTAAGATGCGAAAAAAAAAGAGTCAGTTACCTATAGGGAGAAAGATCTGCTGCGGTGCTTCCATGCTGTCTGGATGAATGGACAGGGTGACGTGGGTGGCTTTGCACCCTGCAGGGATCCGACACATGACATTCATAGTCTCAAAGGGAAAATCAAAACTGTTGACGGGTACAAAGCTAGCCGGAGTGCTGTTGTGCATGGAAAAGTTGCCATTACAACAACAGAAAACACAGTGAAGGGGTACGATTGAATCTCTCCTGAATATGCCAATGATGCGTAAATCCCAGCCTTTCACCCTGCGATCCATGTAGGCTGAGACCAGGAGGTGCTTGGTGTTGTTCAGAGGGGTGATGCTCTGGCCAGAGGTACGGCAGGGACACGGGGTTCGGTCCAGACGCGGGGTCAGGATGAGTCTGTGCGTCTCTGGGCATCTCATGATGATGATGATGATGCCGGCAGTAGCAAAGAAGAGGATAAACCTCAGTTTTTGTTTATCATTACAGGTAGTCATCATGCCGCGTAGACAGTAATGATGCCAAACCAAGGCTTCAAGTGTCTTATTCCCAGCACTGTTGTTCCCAACTTTTGGCCCCTCCTGTTGTGTGTTCGTGTGTGTGCAAAAGTGTGTGTGTGTGTGTGTGTGTGTGTGTGTGTGTGTGTGTGTGTGTGTGTGTGTGTGTGTGTGTGTGTGTGTGTGTGTGTGTGTGTGTGTGTGTGTGTGTGTGTGTGTGTGTGTGTGTGTGTGTGTGTGTGTGTGTGTGTGTGTGTGTGTGTGTGTGTGTGTGTAAACAGAAACCTGTTTGACTGCTTAAGGCAGAAGAAGTGTTTAAGGTTCTTTATAAAATGTATTTGTATTGTACACATGATTTAAAGGTTGTACAAAGGTTTGTTTATTGTACAGATTAATTTGAAAGGGAAAAGGTTACTGCTTGAAGCAGAGTGTTCTTGATTTTCAAAAGGAAATGTCAAATATTTGACTTGTGTTGTTCAGAGGGGTGATGCTCTGGCCAGAGGTACGGCAGGGACACGGGGTTCGGTCCAGACGCGGGGTCAGGATGAGTCTGTGCGTCTCTGGGAATCTCATGATGATGATGATGATGCCGGCAGTAGCAAAGAAGAGGATAAACCTCAGTTTTTGTTTATCATTACAGGTAGTCATCATGCCGTAGACAGTAATGATGCCAAACCAAGGCTTCAAGTGTCTTATTCCCAGCACTGTTGTTCCCAACTTTTGGCCCCTCCTGTTGTGTGTTCGTGTGTGTGCAAAAGTGTGTGTGTGTGTGTGTGTGTGTGTGTGTGTGTGTGTGTGTGTGTGTGTGTGTGTGTGTGTGTGTGTGTGTGTGTGTGTGTGTGTGTGTGTGTGTGTGTGTGTGTGTGTGTGTGTGTGTGTGTGTGTGTGTGTGTGTGTGTGTGTGTGTGTGTGTGTGTGTGTGTGTGTGTGTGTGCCTAGGCAGAGTTTCACATTTGTGGGCATGTCAATTATGAGAGAAAATGGAAAGGTTGCACAACCAGTTATTCCACTGTTAACACATTGATTGCAATTTCTGTCCCCGTGCCGGCGTATAATTACCTCACTTTACCTGGAAAAAAAGAGCACATGCGATTGATATGGGCACATTTTCTACTAATGATGACTCAACCAGGTAAACCGGTACAGTTTCCCTTGAAATTCTAACTCCCATTTTAGTAAGGCGGGAAATTGATACGATGGTGCACTTGGTGATACAAGCGCGACATTTTGCACAGATGACCTTCATATGACCCTAATTGATAATCAACCTCTGGCCACGCAGAATTCCTAAGATTTCAAGATGGCCACCACAAGTTTTCAAAATGGCTGCAACTGGGCCAATGTTTTGGACTATATCACTTTGCTGGGGCTTATTTTAATATATGAGAATATGTTCTGGAGGTATTTCTACGTTTCTACAAAAGTTTACCCCTAGGATACCAATTTTGCCCTCTCCCACCTTGACATATTATGTCAAGGTGGGAGAGGGCAAAATTGGTAGGCCGCCTGACAGAGGTCATGGACTGAGGTCTTAAATGTTCTCAACAAGGTTCTCAAACCTACAGTAAGGTGTCAAAGTGTTGCGACACAAAGGTGAAGCCACATAAGTTGGCAAGGTTATTTTGTTTATTTTGTCTTTGCATTTAAGGTGAACTGTTTTTTGTTTGCACTTAAAGGAGCTACACCATGAATTTAAAAAATAATAATAATATTTGATATCATATTGTTTATGTCCCTCAAACGTTTTTCAAAAGGTTTGAGCCTAAATCAAGCCTCAGATATACTCATTCCAACTAACTTCTCTCTGGCTTATAAAGCACTTTCACCTGCAATACCACATTGTCCTGTTTGGCACGGGGCGCTATTGAGCCAGTTTGTATGCATGTCATGTCCTGGTTCTGTTTGGAAAAAGTAAAAAAAAAAAATAAGAAAAAATGAAAAAAAAAAAAAAAATGAAAAAAAAATATATATATTTTTTTTGGATTTTTTTTTTTTGGTTAGAACTGAAAAACGGGAGGAATTGTTCCCAGACGTGACGTAGGGTGGGGGAACAAATCTGACGGACTGTTTTCAGACCAATTTACATGAAAACCACAGATAGCCTATGAAAGCCTGCATGCTCGAAGTCGGGTATTTGTTGGAACAGAAGAGAGGTGGGGGAGACCAAAAACACACAAAAATGAAGAAAAAGTTAAAATTCATGGTGTAGACCCTTAAAGATTCTCTTGGTAAACAGAAACCTGTTTGACTGCTTAAGGCAGAAGAAGTGTTTAAGGTTCTTTATAAAATGTATTTGTATTGTACACATGATTTAAAGGTTGTACAAAGGTTTGTTTATTGTACAGATTAATTTGAAAGGGAAAAGGTTACTGCTTGAAGCAGAGTGTTCTTGATTTTCAAAAGGAAATGTCAAATATTTGACTTAAAGCGTTTAAGGTAAAGAAATCTAAAATGTAAGATTTGGTGGGAGTGTAACTGCCAGAGTATTCATTTTATTTCTTATTTTTGTTCTTTATTTAATATAATTAAATATGCCCATTATCCATGCCCATTTGTTGAGTCACTTATTATAGTATTCTGGCAGTTACACTGTGCATGGTCATTAATACAAATACATGTGCTACAAGCTCATGTGAATGTACATTCATGCAATTTATCGGCCGCCATATTGGAAAATGTGCCGCCATATTGGAACCTAATATTATTATTTTTTATCTTACTTGGTAGAAATACCTTCAGAACATATTCTCCTATATTAAAATAAGGGGGAAATCAAAGATTTACAGCCCCAGCAAAGTGATATAGTCCAAAAGGTTGGCCCAGTTGCAGCCATTTTGAAAACTGGTGGTGGCCATCTTGAAATCTTAGGATTTTTGCGTGGCCAGAGGTTGATTATCAATTAGGGTCATATGAAGGACATCTGTGCCAAATTTCTCGCTTGTATCACCAAGTGCACTATCGTGTATTGAAAACGGCAATTTCCCGCCGTACTATTTCTGTGGAAGTACTTAAGGGAGGTTTTAGTACATCAAGGTTAACAGGCTTTTAATTATTTGATGTATGATGACGCATCAATATTGTCAATTACTTGGAAGTCCTTAGGGGCGGCCATAGCTGAGTGGTTAGTGAGCCCGCCTAGGGAGCCAGAGGCCCTGGTTGCCCCAGGTACGATTCCAGGCCAGGCCAGCAAATGTGTCGATGAAATTAAATTTGTCCCTGGGCAAGACTCAAGACCGTAAGGACTTTCATGAACGGATCTGTTAAAGGAATTATCCATATCCTTAGTCCGAGTACATCAAGGTAAATACAGGCTTATGTATGATGACGCATCAATGTTGTCAGTTACTTGGAAGTCGGATGTCTGACTCGGATGTCCGACTTCCAAGTAACTGACAACGTTGATGCGTCATCTTACATCAAATAAAAGCCTGTATTTACCTTGATGTACTAAAACCTCCCTTAAATACACACTATGCTGTGTGCGTGTGTAAAACTGTCATCCTTGAGTTGAATTTCCTTTCTGTTGTCACGCACATTAACAGTATCCACCATCGATAAAATAAAATATAATACAATTCTTCACTTTCCTACATTACTAAATGCATGGTCAGGGACCACATGCAATACCTCCACGGACCACCAGTTGAAAACCCATGATGTAGGCAACAGTGTAGTCACCGTAGTTAATAATTATGGGATTCAATGGGTTTCCCTCATGTAAGTTTAGAACACTGTCCATTCTGCTACCACTGCACTGCAGACAATACACTGTGCATTTAGCAAGACTGACTACAGTAATGTTCTAATCAATGTGTAAAGCAAAACATCGGACATATTATCAGTTTTAAATGTCATGTTGTTGTATTTGATGGGGAGGGTTAGGGGTGTCAAGATAACACTAATTTCACGATACATACATGATGTTGGGCATATGATATCGATATGATACATTATTAATGTTCTTTTCTCATGTATCATCAACATTGGCCATCATCTTTAGTTTAAAATATCAATTATAAAGCACTTTAAAAAACAATTACAAAGTGCTTTGTGTACACAAATAAATACATGTGTGCAAGCTTAAGGGAGAAGTGAAGTTCTCACTAACTATAAACCCATTGTTTCAGAGGACAAATAGACACTAATATAACACATATACTGTAATATGATATAACACTGCATAACTATAAATTCCACACACCTCATATTTTTGTCATCTGGACCAAGTGCAGCCTAGTTATTTCCAACAGCTCAAAAAAATAATATAATAACTATAATACCAGTACAGTATAATACCATGTAAACAATCTTAGATTAGATGTAGGCCTATTTGAGAGTGCAGACTGGCATAACTGCTTTGACGCATGTCACATTAACGAGCGTCAACAAGCATCAGCTGACACACAACACCTCCCCTCTGCAGTGCTTTGAACTGAAAGTGACTGGAGTCTGTTTCATTTCTCTCCAAAATATCTTGAATATGATGGAAGACATGATTAATAATTACTGTGATTATGATAAGCTTTACATTTCGTATCATACACCATACAGTAAGAACTCCTATAACTTTCACCGGCAAAAAAAAATAAAGAAAAGAAAAATACATTTAAAATTTTTACAGTATGACATCTTGACAATACCTATCGTCACATTTTAATACCACGATAGGCTATATCGTGGGACAATATATCGTGACACTCCTATAGGCGGGGAGGGTTAATCTTTTTTTTTTAATCACTTGGGGAGGGTCATTGATTTTTTTTTTTTAGTCAAAGGGAGGGTCATGGCATTTTAGATCAGGGCACATACATTTTTTCCAGGGGTACCCTTCTTTAAAAATTGACCTGTCCCTAAGTGCAGATAAGCTAATTTAAGATTGTTTGCTGTACGTGTTAGTCTGTGCAGCTGCATCCATGCTCCATCATCTCAATACTTTTATCTTCAGCATCCCTATTCTTGTTAGGGCCTTGTCCACACTGGGGATCAGCTTTTCATGAAAATCCCACAGCCTGGTGTCAACGTGCAGCTGCTCTTTGTTCTTTTGGCCGGTATGTGTTTGATTGCGGACGTGAATGACCCGACCCACATCTGGAGGGACCAAGAATGTTTCCCCGAAGTTCTTGAGCACTCCGTGCACTGATGTCTTCTCCACCATCCTTGGCTGAACTATCATCTTGTAGCGATGAAGGTCATAACTTACTGGATCTTCACGATAGATGTGCTCCAGATTATTTGTTCCTGGCACCCTTTCCCACTGGGGCAGGTGGAACTTTCCACTGGGCTCAAAGTGGAAATTTGGATATAAATGAGTCTGAAAAAGGAACACCCCTGCCTTTGGTTCCTGCTGTTGGAGCTGGACCATCAGGGCTGTTAGGCTGTTTTGCTGGTACGGTACTATCCCGCTGCTCTCTTGGTTACCTACAGTATAATCAGAATCAGCTTCATTGTCACATCAAAGGGTTACAGAAGTAAAAACATTTCTTTGTTATTTCTAGTGTCTGACCGATATGGCCTTATTTGGTCACATTGGATCATATCGTATTGGTGACATTTCTCCCTGATATGAAAAGGAAAAAAAATATTTATTTTAGAGATGCACCGATCAATTGGCCGCCAATCAAAATAGCAGGTTTTATGTCAAATCTGCCGCATCGGTGACCAGCCCGGTCACTGTTATAAATTCCGATTTTATGGCGGTCAAATTGATACTGCATGGGCACTGCGCAGCAACAGCATGATGGTCATTGCAAACGCTGTTGCAGGCTACAGAAAAAAACAGCCTATAAACATCCCTTTTATTGTAGCCAGTTTGAAAGAAAAATCCCCCCCTGTCTTTCTTTGCATATGTTGCTGAAAAGACAGTACAACTCTGGCACGTGTGTGTGTGTGTGTGTGTGTGTGTGTGTGTGTGTGTGTGTGTGTGTGTGTGTGTGTGTGTGTGTGTGTGTGTGTGTGTGTGTGTGTGTGTGTGTGTGTGTGTGTGTGTGTGTGTGTGTGTGTGTGTGTGTGTGTGTGCGGCTGCACGCACATCTCCCATATCAGACAGTAGCTGCTCAACCTGCAGGGTTGCCTGTTGTTCCAAATAAATGACTAGGCGCCATCTGAAAAGTCCTGTTCTGTAAGCAGCTTCCAACAACAACTCAAAAGACGTTGTGATCATGATCACATCCATCCATCATCCTTAAATCATGTGCCCACAGTCTTGTCATCTATCCAGCTGTAGCCTATTAAAGCTTGTTAAGACTCGTCTGAAAGTGTAACAAAGTCCACTGAGCAACAGAGAGTAGTGTAACCTTTTAAGTCCCAGGGGTTTAAAATGAGCCAAAACAGTGACATAAGGTAATATTTTGCATTTGATATCATTGAAAGGCAAGAGACTAGATTAGATAGATGTCCTGCTATGTGTATGAATGGGAAAACATTATTTATTTATTTTTGCTTTTATTGAAAACAAGAAAATACATTTCCATTAAGATAAGATTTTGTTTGTAAAAAAGATTACCATTTAAACAAATAATTGTAATAACTGATCTCAATATGGACCCATACGTTTTGCCATAATCATGCAGCTCTATAACAGTGACAGCCTTGTACTTAGTTACTTTACAGCTTGACTGACAATGTTGTTAAAAGTCTTGAATAAAGACATTGGTTCAAGAAAGCAGCTGTCTGTACTACTGTCACTGTGACTGCACCATTGCATAATCTTATCGGTGCAAAATCTTTGCACAATCCACACAGAAAAGGCCTGTTTCCATTCCAGCTCAAATATTCACTATATCGGTTGCATATCGGTTATCAGTGATTTCCCCCTCTCTAAAATCGGTTATTGGTATCGGTCACAAAAATCGTTCGGACACTAGTTATTTCCATAGAAAAAAGAAAGGGAAGAAGAAGAGGGGGGGGGGGCAAGGGGGAAGAGAGATCAATCAAAGAAAACAAACAAATTCTCTACATATTTACACATAGTACAGTAGCTGAGATAAGATCTAAAGGTGCGTGAGCATAGCAGCAGATGTACACTGTACGTGATATACTATGGACATTAGCTAAGGTGCGAAGAAAAAGTCAGTTGCCTATAGGGAGAAAGATCTGCTGCAGTGCTTCCATGCTGTCTGGATGAATGGACAGGGTGACGTGGGTGGCTTTGCACCCTGCGGGGATCCGACACATGACATCCATAGTCTCAAAGCTGTTGACGGGTACAAACCCAGCCGGAGTGCTGTTGTGCATGGAAAAGTTGCCATTACAACAACAGAAAACACAGTGAAGGGGTACGATTGAATCTCTCCTGAATATGCCAATGATGCGTAAATCCCAGCATTTCACCCTGCGATCCATGTAGGCTGAGACCAGGAGGTGCTTGGTGTTGTTCAGAGGGGTGATGCTCTGGCCAGAGGTACGGCAGGGACACGGGGTTTGGTCCAGACGCGGGGTCAGGATGAGTCTGTGCGTCCCTGGGAATCTGATGATGATGATGATGACGCCGGCAGTAACAAAGAGGATAAACCTCAGTTTTTGTTTATTATTACAGTTAATCATCATGCCGTAGACAGGAATGATCCCAAACCAAGGCTTCAAGTGAAGTCTCTTATTCCCAGCACTGTTGTTGTGTGTGTGTGTGTGTGTGTGTGTGTGTGTGTGTGTGTGTGTGTGTGTGTGTGTGTGTGTGTGTGTGTGTGTGTGTGTGTGTGTGTGTGTGTGCGCGCGCGCGCTGTGTTAAGCTGAGCGATGTCTTTGTTTTGTCTTCCACTCATCCTTTGTCATTCTCTCTCTTTCTTCATCTGTCCGCCTCACTCATCGCCCCTCTTTTCTTATTGGGGGACAAAGGGGGTCTTGGGGGTTAGTTAAATCAGAGAATATGGAGAAACGAGTTAGAAACAGAAGAGACACAAAGGAAAATAGAAAACAGAAGAAAGAAGCGATTCATGAGAAGAGTAAAAGAGAAAGTAAGAAGGGAAGGAAACAAGCAAGAAAGAGAGCAGTAGAAAAAGAATAAAAGGCAAAACAAACAATGGATAGAGTGGAGGAGAATAAAAGAGAAAGAGATGTGGAGAGACATGGGGAGTGATGTTAGAGCAGGTATGCCAAAGCTTAGGTTTTGGCATACTGACGTCAGGGTTGTAACTAAGTCTTGTCTGAACCGGACCTGCCATTGGTCCCCAGTGGACCCAGCGAGGCCAGCAATGGACCCTCTTTACATTGGACCCAGACCTGCCTTCACTGTGCTGGGAACCTCAGGACGTCTGTGGACCCAGGTTCCTAGTTTAATGCAGGACTGGTGGAGTATAGCGTTAAGAGTTTGGTTTCGGGAGAACTGAGTGTGTAAATCTGAGGACAACTTTGTTAGACTCTGCGTTCCTACTGTCTGTCTCTCCTACATCGCCTCACCTCTCAGATGTCCTACTGTCTCCCTCTCAGCTTCCCTACTGCCTGTCTCTCCTATACACTGTCGTCTCCCTTCAGCTTTCCTTCTGTCTTCTTTCCTACACTGTCAAACTCAGGTTCCACCCAATAAAAATAAACCCTAACTGTAGCTCATCACCCCTTCTCATTTTTAACGAAAAAAGATAAAAAGAAGATGAAACAAATACAATGTTTGAGACATACTCCCAAAAGCGTAACAACTGTAGATGATGAGGAGGGAACCAAGTATACCGTAGACAGCTGGGGGACCCTGGCCATTGAAGTACAGTATATACTGTAGGGTTTAAGTTGTTAAAATACATGAAAACATGGAACAGAAAATGAACGGCAAAAGAAAGGCCTGTATTCATCTCTCACCTCAGACACCCTCCGGTGATTGATACGAGAGCATGCGCTTGGGCACTCTTAAGCCTCAGGAGAGGGAAGTGGGGTTTCTCAGTTATCCACGATTGGCTATCCCCCTCTGAACTGTGGCTGTATTTACGCGAATGGCCATTTTAATGCCTGGCTTTTAATGGCATTATAAAAAAATGCACTTCCCGCATCAATGTTATGTTATGTTATATTACTCACCTAATAGCTGTTCAGAGTTGTTTAGGAGCTGTTTGGGTTTGATCATTAGGAGAGCTTGTGTGTGTGTGTGTGTGTGTGTGTGTGTGTGTGTGTGTGTGTGTGTGGTATCGTATAGTTCCAGCCTGAGAGGTGGTGCCAGGGTGGTGTAGGGCGCCCCAGGGGGAGATGCCCACGCTTTATGTTGGTTGGTGTTTAGGAGTGTGTGGTGCAGCACTTAGACCTCTCGCTCGGCCTGATGGGAACGCCAGGGCTCCACTGCTCTCCAAACAGCTAATGGAGCTTCACACACACACACACACACACACACACACACACACACACACACACACACACACACACACACACACACACACACACACACACACACACACACACACACACACACACACACACACACACACACACACACACAACCTCGGATATTATTACACACACAAAAAGGCAATTACATAGACACATGCATGTACACTTTAATACATTCATATTATAACATAGATACCCGATTGACGCAATAATAATGTACACATACAGTCAAATTATATAAGATAACACATACATGTGAGGAAATGTATGTTAACCACATTAACTCATTAACTGCCATGGACAAATTAATTTGTCAAATTCTGCTATGGCTCAGCCTGCCAACGACGAGTTTTGAAGAAAAAGAAAAAAGAACAAAAGTATAACGCGATCCGAAGATGTACTCCCTGGTTAACTTATTACTTAAAAATGCTTTATCTCCTGTGTACTTTTTTTTTAACTATGTATTTTTGGCAAACATGCTATTTTCCCACATTCTACGAGACACTTGTGTGTGTAATGAGGGGATCACCGTGCGGATAGCATTCACAGAAAATATTCCATTATTAGGTATAGGTAAAAACACTAGTTTTCGCTGGCAATGACATTATTACAATTTTACTCTGGCAGTTAAGATGGCATCCGTATTTTGGACAATTTAAAAAAAATGCTGCACTGATTGTCAAATTATTTGATTCCAAAATAGCTACAATAGCAGGTCTACAAGCTCACAACGTGTTGTGCCGGTTATTTTCCCAATTCACACCTGAACGCATACAAATAGCCAACCAAACACCTGTATGTGTAAACTTGCTATTCTTAGTAGAATTTGTTCTCCTGTATCTATTTTTATGTATCTGTTCTGTGTTTCATAACTGCTCGTCTGTCTGTCTGTCTGTCTGTCTATCTGTCATACCACACAGTGCTTCAGCAAGTCAGTGATGTTTAGATGTTTATGATTAGTTAGTTGCACTCCTCAAAGGATGGCACAGTGTAGGTTGACCTCTAGGGCCCCCTAGTGAGGCTTTTTAGACTAGTCTTGTTATCCTGCTGTCTTCTCATGTCTGCAACAAGGTGATAGGTATTCTCATCATATAATATCCTCTCCTTAAACTTCTCTCTTCCCACTTTTTATCACCACACCTCTTTTTATGACATGTTAAATCCTTGAATCCAAATCTACCTATTTGAAAGTGACAAAGAAAACTCATGCTACACAACATACAGAACCAAGAGGCAATTTATTTGATTGTCTGGTGCATTATCAAGAAAACTCAGATTCCATTTTGAAGGGATAAGACGACAGGACAGGGTGAAAGAACACATGAGAGAGACAGGAAAGAACAAATGAAAGTCAATGAGAAAGGGAACGTATACAACAAGGGATGAAAAACAGCTTGCAAAGAGAGATGAAAGTGAGATGGAGGGGAGGAGTTTAGAAGCACTTCCTGTGGACAATAGATGGCCCGGCCTCCTCATACTCGTCCTTGCTGATCCACATGGCCTGGAACGTGGAGAGAGAGGCCAGGATGGAGCCCCCGATCCACACGGAGTACTTCCTCTCAGGAGGGGCGATCATCTGCAGACAGAATGATGAGAGTTTAGAGTCTGAAATATGACACATCCTCCAACATGAATCTCACTAATTGAGTCATGTTGACCAACTGCACGAGTAGGGCTGGGGCAATATATTGATATTATCTCGATATCGTGAAATGAGAGTATAGATATTGTCTGGTATGTTGGATATCGGAAATATCATGATATAACATAACTGCTGTCTTTTGCTGGTTTTAATCACTTAAGCCTTATTTAATTCTTGCAAAAGAATTGCCAAACATTTTGGAAATAGCAGATCTGCAAACTCACAATGTGTTGTGATGTGAATAATAACAATAATACTAATAATACTACCAATAATACCAATAATGCATTTTTGAAATAAGATAAAACAAAGTGGGCGTGAAACATTTAGCAATTAAAATGAATCAATTGCTCAATTAATTTGTATCTCTGTGCATGTGAATATGTGCAGACTGGAAATGTGATTGTGTACACAGTTGATACATAGGCCTGTCACAATTATTACATAATAGTCTAATCGCAATTATTTGAGATAACTGCAATTCTTTTTGCATAATGTTAAACATTTTTAACACATTTTCAAATATTAAAAAAAGCAGAAATAGAAGATCTACAAGCTTACAACGTGTCACTAAGTGACACGTTGTAAGCTTGTAGAGCAGCTATTTCTCTTTTTTTTTTTACATGTATAAAAATTATTAAATGCCAATAATTTTGTTGTATATTTCAGTTTCAGTTCCAAACACACAATTAAATCGCTAATCGCAATTATTTGAGTGACAATTAATCGTCAACTTTGTAATGGTGACAGCCCTAGTTCTGTATGGAGGTGTGTGCTCAGCTGTACCTTGATCTTCATGGTGCTTGGTGCCAGGGCAGTGATTTCCTTCTGCATGCGGTCACCGATACCAGGGTACATGGTGGTGCCTCCGGAGAGGACGTTGTTGGCGTAAAGGTCCTTCCTGATGTCAATGTCACACTTCATGATGCCGTTGTAGGTAGTCTCATGGATGCCTGCAGACTCCATACCTGGACAGAGAGAGAGAGAGAGCAAGTGACGGCGTGAGGAGAAGTATTCAAACGTTCTGTAGTTGTTCCATAAGGACCATGGATTGCCGGTGTAGAAAACTCTATATGATGTAATGATAAAATATACAATTTAAGCATTTAGCAGACGAGCTTATCCAGAGACACAAACATTTTCCCGGCCACAGACCCTCAAATTGATCTTCACGGACCCCCATTTCTAATGCTTCTGACTAAATTGTCTAAATGTCATAAATGTGAGCAATATATTCATGGTGTTATTGAAACACTAGAGGTCTAGTGAAATCAAACTATACTCCTGATTTGGCTGGGGACCCCTTGGAACCCCCTCAAGGACCCCTGGGGGTCCCTGGCACCCACTTTGATAACCTTTGACTGACAAAGTGCAAGGTGAAGAGTACTGTAAGTGCCATATGCCTGACATACCAGCCATACATCATCCAACATAACTGAATCATGTTGACAGATGTATACAGATAGGGCTGGGCAATGAATCAATATTATATCAATATCAATATCAATATCGTGATATGATGTCATATTTTGGATATCGGAAATAAAATATTTTGTTTCTATCGATTAGTCACCCCGCTGAGACTTGAATTCATGGATATTTTTTTGTTTTTGTCGCATTCATAAGCCAATAATTTGATGACCGGCAGTGGTTCCGTTAGGAGACACAAAGAATCTCCTTTGTGTCTCCTACCGGAACCACTGCCTCCGCTGGTAATCAAATTATTGGCTTAGAAATGCGACAAAAAACAAAAAAAATCCATGAATTCAAGTCTCCATGGGGTGACTAATCGATAGAAGAAAAAAAAATTGGGTGAACTATCTCTTTAGTAATGTGAGAAAAGATGAAGTCCTCTGACCGATGAAGGAGGGCTGGAAGAGGGTCTCCGGGCAGCGGAACCTCTCGTTGCCGATAGTGATGACCTGTCCATCGGGAAGCTCGTAGCTCTTCTCCAGGGAGGAAGAGGAGGCGGCGGTGGCCATCTCGTTCTCAAAGTCCAGAGCCACGTAGCACAGCTTCTCCTTGATGTCACGCACGATCTCCCTCTCAGCTAGGAGGGTGCAAGGATGAGAGAGAGAGAGAGAGAGAGAGAGAGAGAGAGAGAGAGAGAGAGAGAGAGAGAGAGAGAGAGAGAGAGAGAGAGAGAGAGAGAGAGAGAGAGAGAGAGAGAGAGAGAGAGAGAGAGAGAGAGAGAGAGAGAGAGAGAGAGAGAGAGAGAGAGAGAGAGAGAGAGAGAGAGAGAGAGAGAGAGAGAGAGAGAGAGAGAGAGAGAGAGAGAGAGAACAATTAAAACATTGTTTCATTGGCCAAGATTAGCCCCAGTCCCCATAAAGATGGTGGTGTGCCACGTGTCATTCTTATCTTAAAGGAAGATAATGCAATTATGCACAGTACATTTTCAGTGTTACTACTGTATGCTGTGTCTAAGTTATTGTAGAGGATAGAAATTGGATTTTTTTTAAAATCTATTATTTTCAGTATTGTCATTGCATTTATTTTCACGGAATGTAACAGATATTTTCATTGCATTTGCATTGGTGGTATGCTACATTTCCCACTGAAATTCTTCAGAATAAATCCAGCAGTGAAACGATCAACATACACAGAGCCTGTTCTGTACTTTTATACACTCTACTCTACAGACTCTACACTGTGTGTGTGTGTGTGTGTGTCCATGTGTGCATGTATGTTTTGTTTTTTACCAGTTGTCACAAAGCTGTAGCCTCTCTCAGTTAGGATCTTCATCAGGTAGTCGGTAAGGTCTCTGCCGGCCAAGTCCAGCCTCATGATGGCGTGAGGTAGAGCATAACCTTCATATACTGGTACGTTGTGGGTCACACCGTCACCGGCGTCTAGGACAATGCCTGGGAGATGGATGAAGGTATAGATATACACAAGACGGGTCATCACCGTGGCCATAATTTGTTCATCACACACAACCATAATAGCCTTGTGACCCAGCGTAGCAGGTCGACGGTCACTCCACAGCCTCACAGTTTACAGGAGAGCTCAGGAATGAGACCGTCTAAATGCCCACCACCACGGAGCCTGGGGGTTCAAATCCATCGTGGTGTGTCTGGCTTTGTCGAGCGTCCATACGAACACACTATACAGGGTCTATATATGGGGGAGGTAAGCTGGGGAGGGAGGGTGATATTTGTCACTGCATGTACTGCAGGGTGGGGGGTGGCACCTGTCAGCAGGGAGTGTTGGGCTCTACGTCCTCCCGGTGGGGGCTCCTCGCTGGCAAGTGAGCCAGTAGGATACATACAACAGCAGTTGACAACACACAGAAATGTGTGTGGGGAGGAATAGCACAGCAGCCATATTATCACTGCCTTCACAGGTGTTAAAAGTGATACTAATGAAGGCTCTGTTCCATTTAGTGTAGTGTAGCACAGTAGTTCTCAGAGTTTTCAATTTCCACGACCCCCATAACTCTGAGAGTGTACAAATGGAACCAAATGGACCCTTACGAGTCCATTTGGTTCCATTTGTACACTCTCAGAGTTACACACCCGTAAAGGGCCATTTGGGAGTGTTTCCAGTGAGCCAACATGCACAATATCAGCACCCGGACTCAGTCTGACCAGAATGGAACAGAGCCTTCATTAGTATCATTGGTAACACCTGTGAATGTCTTACAATATGGCTACCAACGTCTAAATTGGGGAGAAAGGGCGCTAGACAGCTATAAGAAAGACATCTAATCTAATTGAAACAGGCAGTTTAACATATTTTGGGTGGGTGGAGGTGGGTGGAAAGAGCTCAGAGCAAAAGTGTGTACTAACTAAGCAGTGCTTGTAGGATATGCAATACTCATTGTGTCCACAGGAGGGCAAACAAAGACTGTAGAATAAAAATAAGACCGCTCTCTCTATATTTGGCTTCTTATCAGCTGCCTTGCAACTACATTATTTCATGAGCACAGAACATAAACCAACTTTAAAAACATTTGTTCTTGTGCTTCAGTCTTGCCTGTTATTATTTCTAAATATGGAAAGGTGTAGATTCAGTTTCTTGACACGCCCACTTGTCTTGTAATGTCCATTCTCCCAATATGCCCCTGTTGTCAGTGGTGTAAAGTAACTAAGTACATTTACTCAAGTACAATTTTGAGTTTTTTTTTTTTTTACTTTACTGGAGTTTCCAATTTTCAGTGCTTTTACTTCTACTCCACTACATCTCAGAAGCAAATATTATACTTTTACTCCACTACAATTATTTGAAAACTTTAGTATTTACTTATTTTGATTATTATTATAAAACATACATTACCCACTTAAACCCTATATATATTTTGGCCATTTGAAAATAGCCGATCTACTTGTAGATCTGCTATTTTCAAAAGATGTTTATACATTTGAAAACTTGTGAAATGCGACCTTCTGCATAATGAGTACGTTCTACTTTTGGTACTTTACGTACATTTTGAATACCAGACTTTTACCTGAAATGGAGTATATCTACATTGTGGTATTGATTATTTTACTTAAGTAAACCATTTGAGTACTTTTTACACCACTGCCTGTTGTCCAAGCTTGTAGCCATCCATACTTGCACAGAAAAACCCACTTTGGGTTTGAAAACTGGACCTTGCTGCAAGGCGATTGTGCTAACCCCCCATAGCTACTTGAAGCCTAGCATCCCTATTCTGGGTGGGAAGAAACCTAATTTTTGCTGGGGAACCTCTGGCGGTCCCCGGACACCACTTTGAGAACCTGTGCCTTAGAGAGGATAATACTTTATTTCTGTATTGAGGTAGGGAACACTGCTACATTACGCCTTAGAGGGGATATATTTTCACAATGACCTAATATTGTGGTACTTTAGTGTCTTGCAACCAAAAACAGACTGTACAGCCCATATCTTCTGTCAAGCTAACCTTGTTTAATGTAAGATATCTGTCTAACAAAGACCACCTAAAGCACTTCATTAGCCTACTTCCCTTAACCTGGACTTTTTTTTATTTTATTTTTAACTGTGACTTGGCAGTGTTTATTATAGATCATTGGGATTATCAAAAAAGGACCATTCTAGCCATTGTCAACCTGTAAGCACTATTTGTACATTATTATAATAATTAATAATAATGTGGTTATTATAACGTTTGATACTTTTGGAAATATTCAACTTTGATTTCACAACGGAAGTCAATGGCAGTCAGATTGGGCTGAAACCTTCCCCAAATATCATAATGTCATAGATATGTCATAGCTATCATTACACAGTCTTATTATTATTATTATTATTATTATTACATATATTCTGCTGCCTGCTTTCATTCTTCTATACCAGGGGTCTTCAACAGGGGGTCCGGGACCCCTAGGGGGTCCTCAGAGCTACTATAGGGGGTCTGCCAAATCTTTGTGTGATAGGATTTCGTTTTCTTACATGAACCCTAGAATTCCTTTTCCGAGGGGGAACATTAGCCGAAAATAGCAGATCTACAAGCTCTCTCAACGCCTCGCAGCGCTATTTTTGGCAAAGAGGCTATAGCTGTAGAGGGAAAAAAGAGCAGACTAAGTAAAAAAAAAACTTTAATCTGAAACGCAATTTTATACAATATATTTTATATAGAGGGGGTCCCTACTTCATCTCTCTCTCAGTTGGGGGTCCTTGGCCTGAAAACGTTGAAGACCCCTGTTCTATACAAATAAATCCACACTCACCTGTGGTTCTGCCAGAGGCGTAGAGGGACAGGACAGCCTGGATGGCCACATACATTGCTGGTACGTTAAAGGTCTCAAACATAATCTGTTGACAGGGCAAAGACAGGACAGGACAGCAGAGAAGATGAGAGTGGTGAGGACAGGGGTGGGAAAAAACAAGATGAATCATAGGGGAAGAGACAAAGAATTACCTCATTCATAAGTTAATAGAATATGTACAAAGGTTCCCAAACGTTTCCGGCCGTGACCCCCTAAAATAATCATGTTTGAACTGGGGACACCCTGACAAGCACTTGGAATTGTAGGCATTACATTTAGTTGAGCGGGTCCAGCAAAGCTAGCCGATGTATTAAAAAGTTTGTAAAAGTCATTAAATTGTCACTTTAGAAATGTGCAGACACCCTGTATACACTTATACTGTATGTTGGTTTGTTTACTGTTGAGTGAGAAAACAATGTTGCACATTAAGCTAATTGTCTAGGGACCCCCAAAATAATGTGGGGACCCCCCTGTGTGTCCCGACCCCCAGTTTGGAAACCATTGGAATATGACACCAAATCATCACAATGTATTAGCTGCCGTTGTCCTGGGTATATTTGTTTGTTTGGTTCCCTTACCTGTGTCATCTTTTCTCTGTTGGCCTTGGGGTTGAGTGGGGCCTCAGTCAGCAGGACGGGGTGCTCCTCAGGGGCCACTCTCAGCTCGTTGTAGAAGGTATGGTGCCAGATCTGCACACAACCAAAGGACAAAGAGTCAAATGTACTGTCCCAGTGGCTACATGGAGTGTATAGAAGCTCATAGAGACATGACGTTACACACAGAAATCGGGTACATTTCTACACTGTCAGAGTTAAAGGTGCTGTAAGTGATTTTTTGTGTTAAAAAGCTAAAGCTTTATATTCCGATAGTATCATTGTATAGAGTGTTTGTTTGGTTACAAGGGTTTCCCCATCTCTCCAGCTCATTGATAAACACATTTATTGTATTTCATCACTTCGAATTCCACTTGTTTATTCTGTATCCTGTACGAGATCATCTTCACTTCTCCTGATTGGATAACATTGATGTCCCAAACTGAAAATGTATTTTCTGTTTACCAAAGCTGTAGCGATAGGGAGAACCCGGTTAAAGAACAAACAAATACTCTCTAGCAATGCCTATACTGTGTGAATATAGAGCTATTTAACACTTATTTCAACAAAACATAATACGTACAGGCACCTTTAAAATGGTACCGAGGATATCAGTGTCTTGGATACCAAAATGTGTGATACATAGATGTGAAAAGAAAGGAGGAATGAAAGAGACCTTCTCCATATCGTCCCAGTTGGTGATGATGCCGTGTTCAATGGGGTATTTGAGGGTGAGGATACCCCTCTTGGACTGGGCCTCGTCTCCTACATAGCTGTCTTTCTGTCCCATACCCACCATCACTCCCTGGAGACAAAGGCAGAGTACATAGGTTATGACTATTAGCTACATTGTGGACCGAATGTAATATGACACAACCCAACAACACAACATTGATCTGAACCATCTGCAAGGAAATAACTGAGACTCTTGGACACTTGATTTAAACAGTTGAATAGGCTCTATGCACAGCAGCCATATTATCACTTCCTTCACAGGTGTTACCAATGATACTAATGAAGGCTCTGTTCCATTTAGTGTAGCACAGTGGTTTCCACGACCCCCATAATTCTGAGAGTTACACACCTGTAAGGGGCCATTTGGAAGCCCATGAGGGTCCCTGGACCCCAACTGTAGACCCACTGGTGTAGCAGAGTGTTTCCAGTGGGCCAACATGCACAATATCAGCACTCTGACTCTCTGTCATACTGTACTCATGTACATTGTTGAGGTACGTACTGTACGTTTGCTATACATCAGAAATTAAAATGTTCTACTCCACTACATATCAGAGGCAAATATTGCACCTTTTCCAAAAAACATTTGATGCCAATACTTGTGCTTTTACTCAAAATTTGTATTTTGATACAGAGTTTCTGTTTCCATCACTACTTGTCAGAAATATGACCATGGACAGTGGTATTGTATTGGAATCTGGGACAGGATGGCTTATTATTGCACACAACAAGCACATATTCCTGTTTACCAGTGGTGGAAAAAGTACTCAAATGTTTTACCTAAGTAAAAGTATTAATACTGCAATGTAGAAGTATTCTGTTACAAGTAAAAGTCTAGAATTCAAAATTGACTTGAGTGAAAGTACTAAAGCATTGGTATCAAAATGTACAAAAGTAAAAGTACTAAAATGTTTGAAAATAGCAGATAGGCTATTTTCAAATAGCCGAGGTATAAAATAAGGCTAAAGTGGTTAATATATGTTTTATAATGTAAAAATATATATCTGCAAAGTAACTAGTAACTAAAGTTTTCAAATAATTGTAGTGGAGTAAAAGTACAATATTTGCCTCTGAGATGTAGTGGAGTAGAAGTAAAAGTATAGACAATTGGAAATACCCCAGTAAAGTAAAAGTACCTCAAAATTGTACTTGAGTACAGTACTCGAGTAAATGTACTTAGTTACTTTACACCACTGCTGTTCACACAACCTTCACTCTTCATGAGCATGCACATTCCTCCTGACCCACCCTAACCCTGAACCATTCCACTCACTGTATAGTGCATCATTCATTTTTACTGCATGCATGCGTCGTCATGTTCTGCCGTAGCCCCACCTGATGTCTTGGCCTGCCCACGATGGAGGGGAACACCGCCCTGGGAGCGTCATCTCCAGCGAAGCCTGCCTTCACCAGCCCTGAGCCGTTGTCACACACCAGAGCGGTGGCCTCTTCCTCGTCGCACATTCTGACTGGCGGTTAGGCGGTTGGGGACCTACAGACAAACGGTTTAGAATTTAGGCGTTTAGCTGGCGCTCTTAATCCAGAGTGACTTACAGTAAGCAAGGTAAACACAAGGTAACACATCAAATGCATAGAAACAGTGCAGTGCCTCAGTATTCTAGTATTGCTTCTCAAAGTGGGGTCTGGGAACCCCCAGGGGTCCTTGGGGAGGTTCCAGGGGGTACCCACCAAAAGGAGTTAATGTAGCCTCAGAATCATCTTAACCACTTTATCCATTTATATGTTGTCTATTCAAAAATAGCAGATCTACAAGCTTGTAGATCTGCTATTTTTGAAAACATTTGAAAAAATATTGAAAATGTTTGGACATTTTTGGATAATTGTGATTTTTTTTTAACTTCTCTTATGGGGGTCCCTGGCACAACATATTTTCAGATGTGGGTCCGCAGCCAAATATATATCAATTTGGGGGTCCTTGGCACGACAAAGTTTGAGAACCACTGATCTAGAAACACATGATAGACAGACAGACAGACAGACAGACAGGCTTTATAGGGAAAATTCAGTTGTCATGGCATTACAGCAGTTAACACATAACAGATACATACAAAGAGATACAGCTAGGAGAACAAATAATACTAAGAATATCAACAAAATAAAAGCAGTCAGCAGATATAGTAACACACTGGGATTAGTAAAAGTACCAGAAACCACGTATAACCCTTCTACAGAAATCTAGCTTGGCCCTCAGCACTTTGGAATTAGCAAGGTGAAAGAGCATTTAACAGGTGTAGACAGGGCTGGATTTATAGGGTGGTGGCGGAGGCCCCTGTGCTTTTGTCATTGGTGGGGCCCTCCCACACCATAAAATTACTCCAACCGCAATTTATGACCAGAAACGCATGCATCCCAATGGAGTATATAGAGAGATGGCATTTATACATAGTTTAGATGTGGACACTATGCTGGGTCATGCGTGTCCTTCCTGTCCACCTGTGCTGCGCGGCTGCCATCTGTCAAGGCCGTCAGCACGGTGTGGTGACAGACAGACAAATGGACACTGATTTATAATAGGTACACGCTGATGATATTTGGCACAAGCCATAAAGTCACAAGGGCTCTCCTATGATGACCTTGGGCCTATTATAGTCGGTTCCTTTTGTTTTACTGGATTTGCTCAGCTGTTGCTACTGTATGGGAAATCAAATAGGCTCTATGCACAGCAGCCATATTGGGAATGAATTGGGCCCCTTCCTTACTTCCTTCACAGGTGTTGACAATGCTACTAATTAAGGCTCTGTTCCATTTAGTGTGCCATAGTGGTTGTCTTATTTTCAAGGACCCCCATAACTCTCAGAGTTACACACCCACCATAAGGGGCCATTTGGGAACCAAAATGGAGAGTTTCTAGTGAGCCAACATGCACGATATCAGCACTCTGACCAGAATGGAACAGAGCCTTCATTAGTATCATTGGTAACACCTGTGAAGGAAGTAAGAAGAGGCCCAATGTCTTTCCAATATGGCTGCTGTGCATAGAGCCTATTGATTCAGAAATTAAAGATGAACAGACAAGTAAACGCAAGTGAATTTGTCCGTGGATTGGCGTTTCGCCGTTGTCATATGAAAGTCTCCGTTGTAATAATTTGCTGTGCGTCTTGAATGTCTGATTCTTTGCTTGGTCCAGCTAATACACGCGTTCAGTATCATTCTAAAAGATCCACGATTGTCGGTAAATTTGTGAGGCTGTGTGTCGTTTAATCTGACAGTGGTTATTTGCAGAAGGCTTATAGGCACAAGATCATGTCCAAGGAACTGTCCAGGAGAGCCCTCCATGGTTGCTGCTACCTTGAAGTAATTTGGGTCGCTTGAGTTATCAGGGTATCAGGTAGCAGATCTACAAGCATGCAAAGCGATGCGTTGTGAGCTCGTAGATGTGCTACTTTTGCCCCTAGAGATTTGGTGGAGAAAAGGAGTGGACCTAGTATTAATAGACCTCTAATGGACTCCGGTCCATGAAGCATACCACAGGGTTTAAGTGGTTAAAATGAATTAATTACTAATGAATTAATTAAATCATAAGCTTTTAATTCTAGCATATTTCAATCACATTTGTTACATTTCTCATCCATTGTCGGCTAAACACTCATAACCATCCCCTCTCCCTTGTTGATATATTCATCCTCTTCATCTTAATCCATTGTGAGTGTCTTGTGTGCACCTAAATCACTTTGAATATGCTTTTCATGTTAGGATCAAATTAATTCCGTTAGGGAAATGTTCTGTGCCATTTTGTATTGCTTACTCTGTCGCTTTAATAGAAGAATAAATGCTGGGCCTGCTAGGTTCTAGCACTGACAGAGACTTGTCTTTACAAACATTTGACCTTATTTCCTTTTGCTAGATCTTTCTTCTTTGCTGGCTGTTGCACAGTACATAGTAGTAGCACACATCAAAATACAGTTTGGAGCAGGTGCTGGACCAATAATAGTTCCAAATGTGTACCTGGCTGCTGAAATGATACCATTTCTTCTTGAAGATGAAAAAAGATTTTCAACATATTTTATTTAATCTCATCTTATATTTTATTTTATATTATTATGTTGGATAATAGCTAACCACTTCTCTAAGGCTGTATCTGCATGCTAATACCAGTGTGTCTGTTTATAAGATAACTTGGTACATACAGTAGTATTAGTATCAGTGTGTGTGTGTGTGTGTCAATGAGAGAGGACTTACTTTAAGAGCTGAGGTGACGTGGATCGGTGCTCCCTGGACAGTGAGGAGTGAGAGTGGTGGTGGTCTCACCTTGCTTGTCTGTATTTAAACCCTCACATCGCCTTGGTTCATTCACACACACATGCCTTTTTAGGTCAGGAACCTCGCTGTCACACTTTGCGTGACAGGTGGGGGCTGACACCAAACAGGTAGGAGGGGTTTTGCAGGTAGCCCCGCCCACCTTCCTCTCTCACGCTCCCCGACTAAAATGATTGGACGATAAGCTGACAATGCCCCATAACGATGCAACAAATAGCAGAGCGTTGTTTATTACCATGCAGGGATTGACTTGGATGGGATTGGCCATAGCGGGGGGAACTCTCAAGTCCTTGCTGGCTAGATTCAAACTAAGACCAATTAAGGGCTCTAACCGTCACACTGCAGGTGGAGATTTTCCCCCTGAGTGACTTTAGGACCTTAAGATCGTGTGCTGTCTTATTGTTACCCACACACAGTAGAATCCTCAGTGTTCATTTCACTCTGAGAATGTACCTGTGTGTCAGTGGTGAAAGATGCGACGCGTTGTGAGCTTAACACTGAGGACTTTACTGCGTACCCCATGACTGACAGCCATCCTTAATTACTATTTAGTTGATTCATTGATTGATTGATTGAATATAATGATACTATAAGGTGACAAAGCCTACAAAGTGAGGGCATGGGGAGGCTTTATGGCAATATATTACATGGGAAATACTTTCCATCCTCACATCATTGCGTTCTCAAAGTAGACATTCCTAATTTTACTGTTGTGGTGGTTAAGAGAGAGAGACAGAGAAAGAAAGAGCGAGAGACAGACAGGACAACCTATTGTAGACAGGTTGTGCATGGGTGCATTCATTCAGACACATTGAGTATGTGAAGAAGGCGTTTATAAATACGTTACCATCTGCATCTGTCCTGACAACGTCAGAGAGAGAGCCAGAGAGCGAGAGAGAGAGGAGTGTGTAGGTCATTGGTTGTTATACTGTATAAAGGCAGGTCTCTCGATCTCACCAATAGGAATTGAGATCTTGTCTGTCACAACCAAAAAGAAAAGTGAGTAACGATCAACAGGAAGAGAATGAGTCAGGTAGTCTGTCAGTCGTAGGGCACATTCATAATTAATGAGTTATTAGTCAGCAAAAAATTATAAAAAATAAAAACATTACGTTTCAGAGCTGTGCAGAAACCCTGGCCTACATTAACTGTGGAAGGTTTGGGTTTAGTGTCAAAAATACATAAAAGACAAATATTACTGATTTTCTTTTTCATAATGGATGGGTTCAGGATGGGGACTATAGACAAGGATATTATCCACTTTAGCCCTAGTTTATACTTTGTCATACGATGGGGTCGCAGAGTGAATACAGCCCATCTAATTTACAAGCACGCAGCATTTGCATTGCGTTGAAAGTTTTTAGAAATGTTTTGACGATTTTGTTGAATTTCTTTTGCCTATAATCACATGCCCAAAATAGGGAGGCCAGGTTGAAAGTGGTCAAGGCTCCATTGTGTGATCTCCCCCTCCCCTACGCTCTCTCCCCTAGGGTCTCTCCCCTACGATCAATCCCCTACGCTCTGTCCCCTACGCTCTGTCCCCTACGCTCTGTCCCCTACACTCTGTCCCCTATGCTCTCTTCCCTACGCTCTCTCCACCCCTCGTCCACCACAGAAGTTCACACGTTGCCAACAGAGGACACTAGCCAAGTGAAACTCATGTCAAGTGAGGTCAGAAGTTCAACTGCAGCCATCAATTACTTTTTGGCACAAACGCATTTCATATATTTCAGGCAAAAAAAGGTTTTCATGTCAAGGACCTATTTGGCCGAGGACCCCACCTGATAATATTTTGTGCCAGGGACCCCCAAAAAAGATTAGATCTATAGCGCCAGATCCAGCTCTGAACACGTTGCATCGCGTCGCGTTGTGAGCTTGTAGATCGGCTATTTTGAATGGACTTACTGTAGCTGATGTATAGGCGAATCCACAGAGCGCTCCCCTGGGTAATCATAGCTGCGGTGTCAGAATGCACACCGCAGCAGGAGTCTGACACCATCGCTCTGCGGATTCGTCTATTTCTTAAACTGATTTTGATGCTATATTAGCTAATTCTGCAGGGGACACCCTGGAATGCTCTCAAGGACCCCTGGGGGTCCCCGGACCCCACTTTGAGAATCACTGCACTAGATACACACTGCATACACACAGCATAAACACTGCATACTAGCATATACTGTACACTGCATACTGTACACACACATCCACATGAACTACATATACACGTGCATACATACACATATACACATGCACTATACACACACTGCATACTGCATACACAATGCGTACACTGTTACAACTATATTTATAGTATCAATGGCTATATGGGTACAGTATGTATGTCTGTGTGCTACAATATCTATGACATTAGACTCCACGTTTCTATTTGTCTTGGATCATCT
This sequence comes from Gymnoscopelus microlampas, assembly GCF_963454915.1. Classification (NCBI taxonomy): domain Eukaryota; kingdom Metazoa; phylum Chordata; class Actinopteri; order Myctophiformes; family Myctophidae; genus Gymnoscopelus; species Gymnoscopelus microlampas. Next base: position 52,055,448 of record NC_139943.1, on the reverse strand, counting down.
GAATGGTGAGACAAATAGGGCTGTCACGATTACAAATTTAAGTTGACGATGAATTGTCTAATTGTCAAATAATTGCGATTAACAATTTAATTGTGTGTTTGGCATTGAACATATGAATAGGCTTTTAGGCTTCGTAATAAAAAATGTACAGGCCTATATGACAAGTAACATACAAAGACATATCAACAAAGAAATTATTGACATATTTAATAATTTTATACATATAAAAAAGCCGGAATAGCTGATCTACAAGGCTACAACGCGTCTGCGAAAATGACGCGTTGTAAGCTTGTAGATCTGCTATTTCGTTTTTTTTTATATTTGAAATGTGTGAACATTTTTCAACATGGAAACGATTATGACGATTAGGCAAAAATAATTGCAATTGCGATTAGACGGTTATGTAATAATTGTGACAGGCCTATAGAGACAAACTTGACATATTCCTGCTTTATTGAAACAATTAGTGACAATATCATTTGCATTTAGCTGAAAGTAGAATTTAATCAAACACCTCCACCTCCAAACCCTGCCCACACTAACATCTCTTGTACACTCAATTGTGACATTGACCCTTTCAACCCAAAACATAAATGTCTCTCTTCAGGGCTGACGATTCAAGTTTCAACTTGACATTGACCTTTGACCTTCTCAACCCAAAAGTGAATAATCTCTCGTGGGCAGCCGATCCTTCCCACCAAGTTTAATGAAAGACTGCACAACCAATCTTGATAACAAATAAACACCCAAACAGATGGTACCCTTTTACAATATGCTGCCACACATTACAGCGGCCAGGGTGAATATTGCATGACAAAGAGTTTCAAAAGATTACGCTTATTTTAGAGAAGCCATGTGCCAATTCCATTAAAGATTACATTTACTCCTGACCTTCCAACATACGGTAGCATAAAACCTCATTGATGGACAAAAGGTCTTTACTTTATTATCCGTGTTTCAAAAGAAAAAAAGACTGAATCAGAATCAGAATCAGAAGACTTTATTGCCATGACATGTAAACATGTTCGGAATTTGGTTTGGTACAGTGGAGCGTAGTTTATAACGGGACTGGTGCAAGACAGGACAAGACAGTGCAAACCAACATCATAGTGCAAAAAAAGTAATAAATAAAAATAAATATAAGAAGTGCCAAAAGTTCAAGTGTTCAGGTAGGACAGTCCATATAGCTCTCTGAGGTCAGGTCAGGTCAGGGGGGGATGGGGACGGGGACACCAGCAGCAGCAACTGGTAAATATTTACAGGTATAATTAGGGTTTAGTAGTGAGTGATGAATTAGTGAATTGATTGCATTCTAATTACTGCAGTGCCATTTAGGAGAAAACATTATACAGCTAATAGATTTCTACATCACTTTGCCAAGATCACTTCGGGGCCTGTGAAGCCATTTTAAGAATCACAACGATGATTAAGTAGAACACATACTCGCATAGGATGTTTAGAGTTCCACTACGCTATATAAATAAACACTGGTCAGCTTTTGTGATCCAAGTCTATTCTAGGGAACCATACGTAGATGTACAGTATAAACTGAACATAAAAAGCACGAATCAAGGATCTATTTATTGCGCTCGCAACAGATATCTATGCCGAGCTATTGTTTTATTAGTGGAGTACTTCCTAGAACATTCATCATGTGACTGTGGCCTGCTGCCACCACTGTCCAAGCCATAGCCAAGATTCCAATTAAATAAAAATAGACCTCCATACATGATACTCAACGATGTGATATGATACCCTCATTTCCTGAAATGGTTATCTAGGGTTTACTACTGTGCACATACATAAAGGCCAAAAAGAATAATGTCACATACATGACATATCATCATGTAATCCATGTGCTTTAGCATTGCCAATGCATAAAGTTAAGTCTAAAGGTCTTGGCAGCCCCTAGAGGCCATGCTGATCATTGCACCCAACCCATAAAGGTTTGAACCGGCCAACATTGCAATAGGCTCTATGCACAGCAGCCATATTATCACTTCCTTTCCAGGTGTTACCAATGATACTAATGAAGGCTCTGTTCCATTTAGTGTAGCACAGTGGTTTCCGCGACCCCCATAACTCTGAGAGTGTACAAATGGAACCAAATGGACCCTTACGGGTCCATTTGGTTCCATTTGTACACTCTCAGAGTTACACACCTGTAAGGGGCCATTTGGAAGCCCATGAGGGTCCCTGGACCCCAACTGTAGACCCACTGGTGTAGCAGAGTGTTTCCAGTGAACCAACATGCACAATATCAGCACCCTGACTCTGTTTGACCAGAATGGAACAGAGCCTTCATTATCATTGGTAACACCTGTGAATGTCTTCATAATATGGCTGCTGTGAATAGAGCCTATCCCTAAAGGCCCCATGCTCTCACTAGGAGGAAAATGAAATCAATAAACGTATACCCAATTTACTTTGCTGCCCGCGGTCCAGCAGGGCTATGTTCTTTTCCTTTTTTCACTCGACAGCAAATCTCTTTGGCAAAAATAGTTGACATACACGTTCACAGCACGTTGCAACCATAGACTGTATAAAATGAATGGACAGCGCCCCTAGACTCTACAGACCATAAATGAAGCCGATTGTTCAGCTGTGTGCAATCCGCCATCTTTCGATATTGCGTCATATCGCGTCATATCCTGCAGAATGACACCAGACCATTATTGGTTGGGTAGCTTGTCAATCAAAAGCGGGGGCGGGGAATGAACGCTATTGGTTGTGTAGCTTGTCAATGAAATCATCCCACCCCTCGTAGAGCATAACCTACTTTATCGTCAATTTTTAAATAAGTGGGACCATAGTTTACCAAAACGCATATCATGATGATTGAAAGGAGACTTTAAACTAGCGACTGGAATCATATAGTATTTATGACCATTTTTATTAAGGTAAGAAAATCTAGTCTAAAGTTTGTCAAAAACCCACCCGCTTGCGTTAAAATAAATTAACAGGCCATTCATGTGAACTGTCTCTTCCGTATTGGCGTCAATGTAAAAACCCCAGGCTGGCCCCTTGGTTGCAACAAGACACTGTGTGAGTTGTAGTTGGGCTATTTAAGCTGAATGTTCACCTACTGTATTATATCAATGGGATTGGTATTTAAGATAGTCTAAGGCATTGGTTCTCCAAGTGGGGTCTGGGGACCCCCAGGGGTCCTTGAGGGAGTTCCAGGGGGTCCCCAGCTAAATGATAGATTAGGCACCAAATGGACCCTTATGGGTCTGTAACTCTGAGAGTGTACAAATGGAACCAAATGGACCCTAACGGGTCCATTTGGTTCCATTTGTACTCTCTCAGAGTTAAATTGACATAGATTTTACAATATAAATTGTGGTTCAAGTGATAGAAATGGCATTAAATGGGGGTCTGTAGCCCTAATGCATGTCAAACTGGGGGGTCCTTGAAATTAAAATGGTTGAGAATCACTGCTAGAGCCGTAAAAAATCTTCCCTGGCATATCTTTTGAAATGGGGGTCCGCAGGCTAATAAGTGTCAATTTGGGGGTCCTTGACATGAAAAGGTTTGAGAACCATTGGTCTAAGGGACAGTGCCATCAATACCCTCATACCTGTCTAACTATTTCTCCAAAGTGAGTGACACCCACAGACACAGACACAACACTAGAGGGAGTGACCATGATCTGGCACCACCCAAATATAGAACAAACATGGGTAAGTTCTCATTCTACTGCTCTGCCACCAAAATGTGGAATGCCATGACACCATCCATTAAACTAAAGGATGTGTAACACTGGTTTCTTTCAAAATTGGTCAAGGGGAGGTTAATATCATTTTCCAATCTCTTTTGTACATATAGTGTTTGTAGTTGTTGAGGACATGTATTATATGACTGTGTTAACTTTGTATGCTTTGTTGATTAATTGAACACATACTGTAGGACCACAATAGGCTCTATGCACAGCAGCCATATTATCACTTCCTTCACAGGTGTTACCAATGATACTAATGAAGGCTCTGTTCCATTTCGTGTAGCACAGTGGTTTCCACGACCCCCATAACTCTGAGAGTGTTACACACCTGCAAGGGGCCATTTGGAAGCCCATGAGGGTCCCCTGGACCCCAAATGTAGACCCACTGGTGTAACAGAGTGTTTCCAGTGAGCCAACATGCACAATATCAGCACCCTGACTCTGTTTGACCAGAATGGAACAGAGCCTTCATTAGTATCATTGGTAACACCTGTGAATGTCTTCATAATATGGCTGCTGTGAATAGAGCCACAATGCCTTGGTGAACAACAAAGAAAAAGACTGAAAGAAGAGAACAGTGACATCTATAGGTTAAACAAAATCGTTGCTGAATGATTGAAATTAATACAAAGTCAATGTAGTAGCTGTAAGTCGCCTAACTGGCAAATAAGTAAGTCCAGCCTAATAATTTTGTCAACACAAATATTCACATTCTATCTTCCCTTTAATTGTTTTCCAGTTTCCACTAACAAAAGGATATGGTGCTTTTTAAAACATTGAACAAAGGTTCACTGAAGATCCCAGACAAAAATATTACAGTACATTCAGTTCAGTTGAATAAACCTGAACGTTGTCAATCAATAATAATAAACAAACTCATATGGTCCCAGACATTGGCGTGTGTGTGTGTGTGTGTGTGTGTGTGTGTGTGACATTGGCGTGTGTGTGTGTGTGTGTGTTCCTTTCATATGGCGAAGGGGGGCTAGGGGTCCCAAATGTAGAGTGGATCTATGCAGCAACGAGGCTGACCCACCTACTCCACATGCTCAATAATGATGATGGCACTGTCAGAGAAATGGCCAGGGCATCACTCCTACTGGACTTACGCAGGAGGAAGGTCCCCCTGGCTGCTGCAGGCCAGAATCATTTCCTAGGGTTCAGGAGGAAGGACTCTGGAAAACTGGACTCACGGGACAAGGGCTTTGGGGTCTGGTCTGATTGGCCAGACCTCAACGACCTCTGCCACCGGACAGGAGTCCAGCTAAAATGGGCAAAAAACAACACCGAAGTGCCCATCACTGATGGACTAATTACAGACCCCAGTGTGGTAGTGGAGGCTACTCTCACCCACCAGGGAGGGGACACTAGACTACAGGAAAACACAGCTAGAAGGGTTCTGCTTAATATGAAACAGACTGAGGCCAAACAACACTGGCGTGGACTTCGACTGCAGGGAAAGTTGGCCTGTGTTGATTCCGCTGATCATTCTGTTTCACATACGATGTACAAAAATGCTGTAATTGGGGAGGATGTGCTAAAATTCACCATCAAAGCAAGAATGCAAGTATTACCAACCAAGTACAATCTGTCAATCTGGTACCCTGACATCCATAGTCCACTCTGTATAAACCATCATGATTCTGAACAACACCTGGAATCCATTGCACACATCACCAATGGATGTAGTGCATATAAAAATGTGTACATTGCTCGCCACGACCGCATTGTCGACATAGTGTCCAATGCAGTAAAAAAAATGTATGCCATCCAGCGCAGCAATGTACAAACATTCAAGAGTGCTACCAGATTGGTTTGGCTTAACTTGTGATGTCTTTGCTAACATCCCAAATACCCCTGATGTTGTTTTTGTTGACACCTGCCACAAGGAAGCTTTGATTCTGGAGGTGGGCTGTGTCTTTGACCTATACATGAACCAGGCTTTCCAAGATAAGCATTCTAAGTACCAACTGCTAATGGGAATTATAACAAACCTTGGGTACAGATGCAGATTCTCTGTGCTCATATTTGGAAGCCTGGGCCATGTATATAAGCTGACCACGAGTGGCCTAGCAATTGCTGGCATGACAAAAAGCAAAGCCAAGCAACTTGCAAAATATTGCTCTGTTTCAGCTGTTATAGGCAGTTTGTCTGTGTGGAGGAGAAGGTGTCATGTGTATCCTTAGGGACCATGAAATATCAACCCCGTTATATTTGTCTCCCTGTAAATCCTACTATAATTCTAGTAACCTCTGTAGTGGTGGTGAGTACGTGAGTGAAGATACCCGGTTCTCCTCACTGGCTGGACCAATTGCTCTGATTTTGCACACAGGTAATTGGCCATTACCATCTGAACGCAACTGTGAAGCCCGTTTTTCAATTTCATCAAATATCAGCTTCTTATTAGCGTTTTTGTGTCAAACACTGTCGCCATGGTTACGGGGCTGCCCAGCTATGGGACGAACTGCCTCCCGGGTTGCCAGATCATGTGCGCATATCCCCCTACGGATGCGCTGCGCCGACCGGGTATGGTCTAGTTAATTGTAATTTGTGGATTCAAATAAAGTGTGTGTGTGTGTGTGTGTGTGTGTGTGTGTGTGTGTGTGTGTGTGTGGCTCTTATGGGGGGAAAGGGCAAGGTTGGGTTTTTAATCTTTTGGAGGGGTCCGATTAGAGTTTGGATTGTGTGGAAGAATGTCGAAGAACTGGGAGTAGAAGTGCTGCTTTGATCAAACTTCGAACAGCTTTAGTATAAGAATGAAAAGATAGGGGCAAG